>NW_028238781.1:555000-743331 GCF_021556685.1 Rattus norvegicus
CCTTGAAGAAACTCAGATGGATAATATCTAAAATAGTTTATAGAAATGGTACATCAAGTAATTTTTGTTAATAGCCAGTCAGGAAATGATTCTAATATTTATGCATTATGGTAGCTGATTATGGAACACACCGAATGTTCTTAGATTTTGTAATAATGTATATAAATCATTAATTCTTAATGTTTGTTTACAGAAGTAAGTTATCAACAAATACATATATATATATGTATAATGTGGCACACGTTTCTAATATAAATAGAGCATATTGAATATATAATTATGAAGTAAAGGTGAGAAAAATAAGATCTATCATTGATTCTAATTTGGTTGAGTTAATATATGATTCAGGGATCCATATATTTCTTTCTAGACATCTAATGAGATAAAATTATGTGGAAAAAGCTAAAACTGTAATTAGCATGTTTGATCTAGTATACATATTTAAAAATTGCTTTTGAAAAAATACTCAGAAAATATTTTCAAGGTTATATATACGCATATACAAAAATTCACTGTGTCTATAAATTATCAATATCACTCAAGCTACTTTCTCTGGTCTTATTATATTTGAATTATAAAATGTACATGTATATGTATGTATGTATACTCACACAGGCACACTCACACACACAAACACACACACAACAATACTTCTAAAAATTTGAAACAAATTAGTAAAAAATAGTCTTCTTCAGAGAAAAGTAATGAAAAAGGATGAACTAAATTCCAGTACTCCCAAAAGTGTACATTCTAGCATATAAAACTTTAGCCTTATAATTTTTAGAAAAATACGTATGTGGCCAATATATGTAATCAGATCCTATTTGGACTTATTACTCAGAGTTAAAGTAGATATTGAAATTGAGTGGGAATAATATTAAATAACAAGATTTAGCTATACTTTTTCAATTATACAAAAAAATCTGAGAAATAGTTAAATGACACAACATGTAAAATTGCTTTCTATTAAGCATTGATATCTAAGTGTTAGTCTTCATAGTCTATATAATAGAGAGAACAAAAACTCACAAATTGTGTCCTGGCTTAAATACAATTTTCTTGGCTTCTGAATATACACAGAACCAATCAATACAATGAAAATAGACAGATGTTGTGTTACAAAGTAAATGACCTTTTGTTTATTTATTCTGTATGAATTTATATTTGTAGCATTTCTTCCTATGTTTCTGTTGGATATTTTTATAAATCCTTACTTTGGTGTGCTTGGTGATTAAATTTATCTGAACATGGCTGAATATGTCAATATAGTAGAATTGACTCCTTGGGGCAGAGAGTACCTTGCGTTAAACCTGGTTAAAATGAAATGGTGGTCACAGTGTGCACAACCAAATAGAAGGTAAGAAACTGTGGCTTCGGGTACCCATTTCTTTATGAGATTTCACTTTGTAGTGTTGGAAGAATTGTTCCGTGATATCAAGAGATTGTGCAGTAAACAGTCCTTTTCTTTATTCCTGTTATGAAAGCAAAATTTGTTGTTTTCAGTTCCTTCAGAGAGCTTGCTAGGTGACTAGATCAATCAGGAATTTGGGAAGAGGGATCTAGATATGCAAAATATATTTTTGGTATTGGAGTTTTTCTAGGTACTTTAGGGAACTTAATTTCATAAGATTTGGAATATAATCAGACAAGAGCATGTTAAAGATGTAGACAAGAACGGGGTGTGGTGGCACAGGCCTTTATTCTTAGCACTTGGGAGCAGAAGCAGGCAGAACTCAAGTTCAAGGCCAGATTGGTCTACAGAGAGAGAAAGAGAGAAAAGGTGAGAGGGAGAGTGAGTCTTGGTACTGCCAGGGATATAAAAGAAACAGTGTCACAAAAATGTTCAAGAATAAGTTCTAATTATACAGAGAAAAATTCTCATTTTATTTTAGTAAGATGTTAATTTTTTCTTGATTCTAATGAAATCTCTTAGCTATAAAATAATGTGAGGCACCAAAATGTAAGAAAAGATGTTATACATCACTATTCCCCTTACACTATAAGTTGAATTATTATTAAATAAACCTATGTAAATACACTTTGAAGGCTTTTCTGTGATTAGCTAAAGGGCTTTTACATTGTGAATTAAGAATGTTGGATTTCAGGCCAATATTGAATTGTCATCACTAAGGTGTAGAAGACATTAAGTATACAAAATAATATATAAAATTTTGCACAATAAAGAATGAGAACCTTTAATTGGTTTTCCTCTAATGTCAACACCTTTCTTTTGTTGGAGTGAAGATTGGATGATTTGAACTAATTTTATGAGAAATACAACCTGCTTTCAGAAGATAAGTAACAGAGAAAGATGAGGAAAAACATATGCTAAGGAACAATGAACTGGGATAGAGTATTCTATGTAATACATAGAACAATAAATTTGAATTCCATCTGTTACTGGTAAGGTGGGGACTTCATTACGCATATCTATGTACTTAAAAATGTTTTTCCTTCTTAAGTTTGTATGGTTGCTATGAAAACTATGGGTTTTGTGTTAAGATCTTTGCATAGTTAATGATAGTTTTGAAATATTAGTGTTATAATCAAAAAGCCGTGCTTTGTACATACTTTTTACAACAAAAAAGAGAAGTGTCTGCTTGGCTTTTATGAAGAAAGTTACTATGTTAAACATGAATTAATTTTTCTGACATATACCTTCTCTTCATCTTGGCCATGCTTGTTGATGGAACCTTAGCGCATAGGAATGAATAGTAACCATCTTAGTATAGTTTCAGGATTTTATTGTTTCTTGTTTGCCATGTGCCTTTCTATTAAAAGGCTCTTTTCTAAGTCTCAGCTCTAATTGGAGAGGTTTTCACAACTTCTAGTCCGTTTTTAATTCATATAACCGGTCTTTGGTGTTGTTATTGAATTTTATGACAGTACCTTCTTAATGTTATTTTGAAGGTTATATATATATATATATATATATATATATACATATATATACATATATATATATACATATATATATATCTCCACAACATTTTATAAAAATATTAAATTTAGTGTAAGTAACACTTAGTGATGGACAATTTTATAAGCATTCTCTAAAGTATTGAATATTCTACAATTTTAATTTTTATTAAAACATTATAAATACCACATCCTTTATTAACCTTAATGTACACTGATCTAGTTAACATAACCACAAATTTTTATCTTTGAAATTTTTTTCTTAGTTTGTCAGTAATTAATCTTGACTTCTCTATCTGAGCTTTTCATCATTATTCACAAAAAATTTATTGTTGTTTTATTGAGAATAGTAAGGAATGTTCATTGATATGTAGATACATAAGAATATGACAATATACGAAATGGCATTTCATTAAGCCCTAGGAAAACTAAACTATCATGGTTTCAGGAAAATAAATGTAACTAGAAAATATACCGAGTAAGGTAGCAAAGACTCAGAAAGGCAAATACCATGTGTTCTTTCTCATATAGATCATAGAATCTCCTTCTAATATACTTGTATTTATGTGAAGCCGGATGGCTCGAGTTTATTTAACTGATATAGGTCGCAGACATTAGAAAGTTGGGTTTTATACAGTGTGCTATGGAAGATATTGAACATGTGGGATATGGATGTAGATGTAAGAATAATGAAGAGAGACTAGTATAAGTGGTGAGGGACATAGGACAGGAAAGAACAAAGAACTGAAAATCAAGGATGAGTTTGAATGTCAACAAGAATAAAATAAGACAACCTGTTACTTTATAGTGAGTTTAAAATAAATATTAAAATTTAAAACTAATACCATTATGTTTAATTCTATATACATCATGTTTGAGGAAAAATGCCAGCAAGTGATATCAAAATGGAAATAATATATTTATCTTATTTGATCTAGTCAAATTATCCATAATTATTTGGTAAAAACATCATTTTTCTGCCAAATTTATTGTGGCCACTTTAAAAATTGCCTGTGATATAATCAAACTTTATGATAGTAGACAATTTTATTATTAGGTCAACTTTTAAAATCTGTGATTTGATCTATGTTTTAAGTTTCTTTTTACTTAAATTTGTTCCTCCGGACATTCACACATATTAAATTATCATTTTCAAAGTTGGCTACTACTATAAAAATATGATCCAGCAGGGTTTTTGAAATTGCTCAATTATAAGTAATATTACCCGTAAACTACAGGACATTCTCCACTAAGCTCATAGATACAAAGAAGATACACAAGAAGAATGCCCCAAGTGCATAGGATTTCTGAGTCTCATGTAGAATGGGCATAAAATTGTCTAGGAGGCCGACTGAGGGAAGGAACTAGATGGGAGATGGAAGGAAGAGGAGAATGGATCCTGTGTGGGAAGGGACAGGAGATATGATCCAATAGTCAGGAGAAGGAAAGGAAATCTTGAAATTTTAGATGAGGAGGTAGGGGAAATCTCCAGGAAGAGAAAGAGTCCAGGATAATGGAGTGTACCCACGAATCAATGGGGGTTACCTAAGCTGTGACTTACATTGGTGATATGGAACATTTAGAGGCCAACTCCTGTAGCCCGGAAGGACACCAGTGGAGGGATAAAGACACAAATACAACTACAACATTTCTAGGCAAAATTTTTCAAGCCTAAAAGAAATTCAGGACTGCATTCTAGGGTCTATGTTCTCCTTGCTTTATTGATGTCTGTTAATTTTTGTATAAAATAAGATTTGGGAGATTATCATTAGAAGTAGGTATACAATATTTATATTGTTATATTCACACTTAGCTGGCCCACTTTTTGTTGCAATATCATTGCAAAAAATAAAATTGGAAAGCAATATTTTTGAGTACACATTCAGGAATATATATATAAAGTCCTCTTTCAAAGAATGTACACTAAGAAAATGGCAATACAAAATTCCTTCAATTAAACGTCTGGAGGAAAATATTGTACTTTGAAGTCAGAGACAAACTAGAGCTTGACCTACAGACAGAAGGATTTAAAAGGAAATTTAATATCTGAATAATCTCCTCCACATCATGTTCTAGTCCTTACCCATGCCAAGCCCTTGACCAACATTCTCTATTCTGAACATGTAAGTACTAATGAAGCAAAGAGAAGTCTCTAGCTTTACAGATATATAGCATGTAAAGTTTTCCAGTATGTCACAGGAGACACTATTGGAAAGGCACTTAAATCTGGTCCGTGGGAAAGTTCAGTGAGTCTTGCAGGGAATGAGCGGGTTCTCTGAATAAATAGCCTTGATCTGAGCCTTCCACACATTGGAATCATGTGAGCTGCGATCTTCTCAGAATCATCTGGACTTCCCTGCTTGATATGGTTCTTGTAAGTAAGAGAGTTTATATAATCAATTTTATTCATTACAAAGCCAGTTGTTGGGAAGGCACAGTTGCCTTCAGAGCTTGTGGCTTTTACTCTTTTTGCCCTGAAGAAAAAGTCCAAAGAAACAAAGGAAAGACAAGTATTATATCCTCAGCTCAGTGTAAACGCCTCCATGCTTTGGATTCCTATTGTGCAATTTGTTTATGACACTGATATCTGGAGAAGAAGAGCTTCTAGTTGAGACTTCATCATCTCAGTCTTTCTATTAGTATTACTCGAATACCATTCCCTGACAGTGACTATTTAGATTTCTGTGTCAATAGGTTCGATTAGCTGGCAGATTTTTTTTCTTTTCTTTCTATTTTTTTTTATTTTTTTATAAATTTTATTGCTTTTTTAACTGGATATTTCTACATTTGCATTCAAATGTTATTTCCTTTCCCAGTTTCTTTTCCATAATTGCCCTATCCAATTCTGCTCCCCTTCTTCTATATAACCCACCTTACTGTTCCCTGACATTGCCTTAAACTTGAGTCAACCCAATGGCTTCTCCCTTCCATTGGTGACCCCAAGACCATCCTTTGTCACATATGCAGTTGGAGCCATAGTTCTGTCCATGTACAGTCTTTGAATATTGGTTTAGTACCAGAAATCTCTGTTTTTTTTTTGTTTTTTTTTTTTTGCATTGTTGTTATTATGGTGTTGAAAGTACCTTAGCTCTTCTAATCCTTTCTCAAATCCTACCAACAAGATGTCCATTTTCAGTTCACTGGCAGCATAGACTCCTTAGCTTCATCACTCTTATCTACATTTGATTTCGGAGAGAGAGAGAGAGAGAGAGAGAGAGAGAGAGAGAGAGAGAGACAGAGACAGAGACAGAGACAGAGACAGAGAGTGTGTGTGTGTGTGTGTGTGTGTTTGTGTTTGTGTTTGTGTTTGTGTTGTGTGTAGAGCTAAACAATGAATTCTCAACTGAGGAATATCAACATCCTTAGCCATCAGGTAAATGGAAATCAAAAACAAAATCCTGAGTTTCCATAGCACAGCAATCAGAATGACTAGGATATAATTGGTCCCTTGTACAGCTATGGTGTTTGGTGGATTTTTAACAAGTATTCTGCGCAACTAAGTTAAGAATTTAGAATCCACAAATGACGAAGCCATATAGACTCCATTCTATTCTTATGAACCTACTGAAGTAGAAGATTCACTTGACTTCAAGCCACTCCTCTCCCAGTCCATGTAATGAACTTTATGTTTGGACTGAATAAAGAATCATGGTAAAACATCCAAAACCCTCAAGTCTGGCCATGGAAACACTGGAAGGTAGATATTAGAGACCTGCTATCTAATGTTACCCATAGAACCACATTATAGTCTATGTTGTCCTTTGCTTTACTAATGTGTGGTAATTTTTGGATAAAATAAGGATTTGGGAGTTTGTCATTTACAGATACATTATACACTGTTATATTCACTTTAGTACTGGGCCCTTTTTTTCCAAATCAGAGCAAAAAAATGGAATAGGATAATAGAACATTTGAGTACACATTCAGCAATATATATATAAAGTCCACTATCAAGGAATGTACACTAAGAAAATGTAATAAAATATTCACTCAATTAAAGATCTGTAGGGAAAATACTGGCTATTAGAAAAGAAAGATATCTGAGGAAATTGAATTATAGGCCAGAGGAATGGAACTGGGAATAAAATTATTATCCAGTAATATCTCCTGCACTCCATATTCCTAGATCTTAGGGACCCATGCCAAGCCCTGACTAACCTTCTCCATTCAGAGCATGTAACCACTAGTGAAGCAGACATAAGTCTCTAGCTTAAGAGAGATGGAGAATGCAAAGCTTTCCACTGTGTCACAGGAGACATACCTGGAAAGGACACCCTCGAATATGGTAAATGTAAGGAAAGCTGTTTAGCAGGTAGGAGATGGCAGTTCTCAGTGACATCATAAATAGGACCTCCATGAAAAATCTGTTGTAACTAGGAGAGCCCTAGCTTCTTCTGTGATGTAACAATTATTGTCCTGACAGGAACTGACTCTCACATATTACCTCATTACCTCTCTGGTTTGCTAATTTGCCACTAATTCAGAGTAAACAGCCATTTGGGAGTGAGAACAAACAGGATGAGGAGATCCGAGATGTGAAGAAGGAACCTGGCCTTCTGTCTTTGTATGAAAAAAATGAAGAAATAAGTGGTATATTGAAAAGTTCAGAGAGCCCTTGGAAGGGTTGGAGTGGTATCGCTGAAGAGATAGACTTGATCTGAGACTTACACATATGAGAATCAAGAGCTGGAAGCGTCACAGAAGCATCTGGAATTCCCCTGTTCTTATGGTTCCTGAATGTCAAAGGGCTTATATCATTCATTTCTTAATTGCAAAGAATAGATTTTGAGAGGGCACAGTTGTTTTTCTGAGAGCTATGGCCTTTATTCTTTTTGCCCAGAAGAAAAAGGTCTTAAGGAAGGAGGTAAAGACAAGTATTGGGTACTTAGCTCAGAGTAAACTCCCTCCAAGCTTTGGATACCTATAGTGCATTTTGTGTCTGACACGGATATTTTGAGAAAGAAGTGCTTCTAGTTGAGACTTCATCATCTTTGTCTTTCCACTAGTATTACTCTGAATACCAATTTAGAGATCTGAGTAAATAAGTGTGATTAGTTGGCAGTTTTCTTTACTTTTAAATCTTTCTTTTTTAAATTTTTATCAAATTATAGTGTTTTTAAACTGGATGAGTCTATATTTACATTTAAAATATTATGTCCTTTCTCAGTTTCCTGCCCATAAGATCACTACCTGTTCACAATCCCTTCTTCTGTCCATAATTCTGCTCCCTTGAAATTCCCTTGAACTGGGAGACAAACCTAGGTAGGACCAAGGCTTCTCCTTCCATTGGTGCCCATACTCTGCCACATATGTATTTGGAGCCATAGTTCTATGTTCATTGTTTGAATATTGGTCTAGTACAAGAAAGCACTGGGTCATTGACAATATTGTTCTTTTGGAGTTAACAACACCTTCAACTATTGTAATACTGTCTCAAAAACTACCAACAAGATGTCTGTTTTCAGTTCACTGGTTTGCCACTAACATTCACTTCTGTATTTGACATGCTCTAAATGTGTCTCTCAGAATTATCTATATCCAGTTCCTGGTAGAATGCACTTCTTTAGCTTCATAAATCTTATCTAGTTTTGGTGGCTGATTTCATATATATATATATATATTATATATATATATATATACATATATATATCATATACATATGAAATATATGTGATATATATGTATATACTTTTGGTGGCTCCAACAGTTATGAAGTTAGGGGAATTTTAAAATGGATTCAGTGCAACTAGGTCAAGAATGTAGAGTCCACAAATTGCATTGGCAAATAGATTCCCTCCTGTCCTTATGAAACTATTGAAGTGGGGTTTCTGGTCCTGAAGCCATTCTTATCAATTCTCATCCTTCTCTATCTTATGTTTGGCCTCAAGAAATATGGTAAAACATTCAAAAATCTCAAATCTAACCCCAGAGACACTGGAACAGAGATATTGAAGAACCGGATATCTAAAGGGACCTGAGAACCAAATTTGCATGCCATGTGGTCCTATGCTTTACTGATATGTGGAAATTTTTGATGAAATAGGAATTTGGAGTTTACCACTTGAAGTAGATACACACAATTTACACCTTGTTATTATCACTCTAGAGCTGGGCGCCTTTGTTGCTAAAATCATTGCAGAAAATAGAAGTGGAAAAGAGAATTTTTGAGTACACATTCAGGAATATGAATAAAGTCACCTATCAAGGAATATACAATAAAAATTGAAATGCACATGCATTCAAATAATTGTCTGTAGGGAAAATACTGGCCTTTGGGGAACAGGGAGAGAAAACGAAGAAAATTGTACTGTGTGCCACAGGAATGAACCTGAGAATGAAAATATTATCTAGAAGAATCTTCTACACACCTGTTCCTAAATCTCATCGACCCATGCCAAGACCCTGACTAACTTTGTCCTTTCAGAGCATGTTACCATTAAAGAAGCAAAGAGAAGTCACTAGCTTTAGAGAGATGGAGTATGTAAACATTTCCACTATGTTACAGAAGACATACATGGAAAGGGTACCCTCAAATCTAGTCAATGTAAGAAAAATTCTTTAGCAGATAGGCCATGGCAGGTCTTAGAGACATCATCATTAGTTCATTCATGAAAAATCTCTGGTATCCTGTAGAGCCAAAACTTTCCTGTGATGTCACAAGTTTTGCTGTGACTGCAACTGATCTTCAGATGTTCCTTCATTACCTCCCAGGGCTTACTAATTGTCCTCTATTTCAGAGTAAACAGTCATTTGGGAGTGAGAAAAAAAGAAGATGAAGAGATATGAGAAAGGGATTAAGTTGGCTTTTTGTCTTTGTATGAAAAAAAAAGAAAGATCTATGTGGTCCTTGGAAAGCTCAGTGAGTCCAAGATAGGAGTTGTGTGGGATCGCTAAAGAGATAGTCTTTATCTGAACCTTCCACATATGAGAATCATGAGCTGCGAGTCTCTCAGAAGCATCTCAACTTCCCCTCTTCTTATGGTTCCTAAAATTCAGAGAGTTTATATCATTCATTTCTTTATTACAAAATCCAAGTGTTGTGAAGAGCACAATTGATTCCCTGAGCTCCTGACCTTACTGTTTTTCTCAAGAAGAAAGGAACTAACGAAGAAGGGAAGCACAAATATTGTGTTGTTATCTCGGAGTAAACACCATGCTTTGGACACCTATAGTGATTTTTTTGTCTGACACTAATATTACGGACACAGAATTGCTTCTAGTTGAGATTTCATCATCTCAGTCTTTCCACTAGTATTACTCGACCACATCAGATTTACGAGTAAATATGTGTGATTACTTGGCAAACTTTTACTGTCTTTTACATCTTACTTTTATTTTTTAGCAAATTATATTTTTTTAACTGGATGTTTCTATATTTAAATTTCCAATATTATTTCCTTTCCCTGTTTCCTGCATATAAGATCCCTACACATTCCCATTTCCTTCTTCTCTAACCAGCCTTTCTCCTCCTGAATGACATTCCCTTGAAGTGAAAGATGTACAAGGGAGGACAAAGGCTTCTTTCCCATGCTGCCCAAAAATTCCATCCATTGCCACATATGCATTTGGAGCCATTCCTCAGTCCATGTACTTTCTTTCTATATTGGTATAGTATGAGAAAGCCCTTGTTCATTGGCATTGTTGTTCTTAAAATGTTATACAATGGTTTTAATTCATAATTAGGTAATTTTAAATGACATCTGACCCAATTAATATCTCCTAGTAATTTTTCAAATTTTCAAAATCATTAAGAGTCTTAAGATTATCTTTCCTCAATTCAACCTTCTGGGGGATAATGTTATAAGGGACTTAGTTTTGCTCTTAAATAATTTACAAAATTGCCCTTTCGTACCTTTTCTGGGGCAGTAATCAAATCCCCTACCTTCTAGCAATTTAAATAAATTTCTTATATACTAACCTAAAATCTCTTCATTCTTTGCAGTTAAAAGGATATCATCTGTAAAATGGGGTGCAGGAAACTTCTGTCTTATTGGGGCAATGGCATTGCCCACAAATGTTGACACATAGAAGGCTATTGGCCATACCTTTTGCAAAACTACCCATTTACAGGAAGAAATTGAAATACAATATTCATTCAATTTAAGGTTGTAGAGAAAATACTTGCCTTTGGGAAAGAAAACACAGAAAATTGAACTTTATGTCACAGGAATGAACTTGGGAATAAAAAATATTATCTAGAAGTATGTCATACACTCCATGTTCCTAAATTTTTTCTACCCATGCTAAGCTCCTGGCTAACTTTCTACATTCAGAGCATGTAACGACTAGAGAAGCAGAGAAGTCTCTACTTTAGAGTGATGTAGCACATACAGGTTTCAACAGTGTTTCCGGAGATATACCTGGTAAGGAGCACTCTAGAATCTGGTCAATGTAAGGAAAAGTGTTCAGCATGTAGACCACAGTAGTTCTCAGTGACATTATCATTAGGACCTCCTGAAAACTCTTACAACCTGGTGACCCCTAGCCCTTTCTGTTGTAGTTACTGCAACTGCCGCTCAGATTTTCCTTCAATAACTCTAAGGTTTACTAATGGGCCTAATTCAGAGACAACTTTGGAGTGAGAAAAAAGAGGATGAAGGATATGAGATGGGGAGAAGGAAGCTGGCCTTCTGTCTTGCATAAAAACAAGGAAGAAATATTTGGTGCTTGGGAAAGCTTAGTGTGTCCTTGTTAGGTGTTGAGGCATATCTCTGAAGAGATAGCCTTTAACTTCTGCCTTTCCACATAAGGGAATCAGGAGCCAGGACTTCTCTCAGGAGCATCTGGAACTTCCTGTTATTTTGCTTTCTGGAAGTCAGAGAGTTTATATCATTCATTTCTTATTCCAAAAGTCAAGTGTTTTGAATGGCACAGTTGTATCCCTGACAGGTCATGGACTTTATACTTTTTGTCAGAAAGAGAAAGTTACTAAGGAAGATGGGATGGAGAAGTATTATGTCCTCAGCTCAGAGTAAACTCTTCAATGTTTTGGGGTACCTATAGTGCAGTTTCTGTCTGATACTTCTATCTGGGAGAGAGAAGTGCCTTAGTTCAGATTTCATCATCTTGTCTTTCCACTGTATTACTCTGACTATAATTGTAGATTTCTATGTCAATAGGTATGATTAGTTGGCAATTATCTTTTCTTTAATATCTTTCATTTTTAGCAAATATTATTGCTTTTTTTAACTGGATGATTCTATATTTACATTTAAAATGTTATTTCCTTTCCCAGTTTCCTGCCCATAAGATCCCTAACTGGTCCCCTCCTCTTCTATAACCCTCCATACTACCCCTTGACATTCCTTTGAACTTGGAGTCAAACCTAGGGAGGACCAAGGACTTCTCCTTCCATTGTGCTCACCAAGTCCACTTTCCCACATAGGCAGTTGGAGCCATAGCTCTGTCCATGTACATTCTTTGAATATTGTTCTAGTATCAGAAAGCTCCGGTCTATTGGCATTGTTGTTCTTATACTGTTAAAGCCCCTTCAGCTCTTGTAATCTTTCCTCAAAATCTACAAACAAGAAGTCCATTTCCACTTTACTGTCATTACCTCAGCATTCACTTCTGTATTTGTATAATCTAGCTGTGTCTCTCAGGAAATATTTATATCTGACAGAATGCACTTCTTACCTTCATAAATCTTGTGCAGTTTCAGAAGCTGATGTATATATGTACTTTTGGTGGCTCCTGAAGCTATAAATTTAGTTGAATTTAAATATGAATTCTGTGCATCTAGGTCAAGACTGTAGAATTCACAAATGGCAACACCAAGTAGACCCCATCCTGTTCTTTTGAAACTACTGATATTGAGGTTTCACTGGTCCTCAAGTCATTCCACTCGCTGCCCAGCCTCCTATATCTTATGTTTGGCCTTAATAAAAATCATGGTAAAATATCCAAAACCCCCATGTGGCAACGAAACACAGGAAGGCAGATATTGCAGAAATAATATCAAGTGGGAATAGAGAAACAAATTATATAGTCAATGTGGTACTTTCCTTTATTAATGTCTGGTAATTCTTGGATAAAATAAGGATTTGGTAGTGTGTCATTTGAAGTATGTACACAGTATTTACACTGTTATGCTTACACTGTAGATGGGCCCACTTTGTTGCCAAAATCATTGCAGAAAATGGAATTGGAAAAAAGAATTTTTTGAGTACACATTCAGGAATATTATAAAGTTCCCTATCATAGAATGTACAACAAGAAAATATAATGTAATATTCATTCCATTAAAGGAGTATAGGGAAAAATGTAGTGTTTGGGAAAACATATTTCTGAAAAATTGACTATAGGCTATAGGAATGGATCTGGGAATAAAAGTATTATCCAGATTAATCTCCTCCACTCTAGGTTCCTAAATTTTTCTACCCATGCTAAGCCCCTAACTATCTTTCTCCATTCAGAGCATGTAATCAATAATGAAGCCAAGAGAATTCCTTCGCTTTAGAGAGATATAGTAGGTAAAGTTTTCCACTTCTGTAAAGTGCACCCTTTTATCTAGTCAATGTTAGTAAAGCAGTTCAGCATGTAGTCCATGGCAATTCTCAGTGATATCATCATTAGTCCCTCCTTGAAAAAACTCTTATGTCCTGAGAGCCTCAGTGATCATCTGTGATGTCATAAGTATTTTCATGTCTTGAACTGCACCTCGGATATTCCTTCAGTACCTCTAGGATTTACCAATTAGCCTTCTATTCAGAGTAAACAGCCATTTGTGAGGAAGAACAAAGAGGATGAAGATATCAGAGATGGGGAGAAGGAAGTTGGCCTTCTGTCTTGGGTACAAAAAAAAAGAAAAAAAAATATGTGGATCTTGGGAAAACATCCTGGGAAGATAGCTTTAGTTATTTTGTTCTATGTCACTCAAGCTCATGGAGAAGTTGCTGAACATCCTAAAGACATTTTGGCAGATGGTAAAGTTTCTAGATACACCTTATTAAATTTGAGTTGGCCCTGGGGACTGTATGACTGATTGTAAATGTTTCCCAGAATGAGTGCTAGAACCAGATTGATGTTTAGATGCTTTAGAAGACATGAAATTTTTCTGATATACTTGGGCTAATGGAACAAGTTCTAAATGATTTTTTTTTTCGATGTGGAGTTTCCTCAGACCTTTGTAAATATAAAAAAGTTTTACATTTGAAATCTAATTTGCACAATGACAAATCACTTTGAGCATGGAGAACACTCCCTGGAGCACTAGAGAGTGGTGATGAAATTCTGAAACCCTAGGGCAGATGGTGAACATGCCTTTTCGGTTGAAGGAGGTGTTATTTGAGCATCCTGGGACAATATGGAATGTCCAGCATGCCCTTGTAAGGATTGGCACATTTCCACAATACCTTCGTCATTTTTGGAAAATTCCACGTCCCTTTGTACAGAAGGAGAAGGTGTCGGACTCACCTGAGGAGTAATTGGTAGCTTTGGTGTCTCTTGGGCAGCAGAAGATGGCACAAGATCCCTTGGCCGAAGGGGAAGGTTGAAACTGGCTTCCCCAGGAGGAGAAATTTCTAAAGACTCCATCAGAATGATCAAAACTTAACACTTTGTTTCTAGAAACTGTGCCTGTGGTCCACTCTGGTAGAGGGAGAATGTCAACTATTTCTCCCCAGAGTGGACATGTGAAATAAATCTACTTGGGTAGATGGGGATAGTTGTAAAGCATGCTGTTCAGATGCAGTAGATCCTAAGACATCCTTCTCAGATGAGGAAGGTCTTAATGTATCAGTGGAAATCCTGACTGTGATGTCAGAATGGGGGAAGGTATTAGAGCTGACTATGAAGATGTCACCTTCCAGCAACATGGTCATATGAGAGGTCTGAGCCTCATGAGCAGATAAGGATGTTTCTGGACAGCGTTGTGTAATTGTGGAAGTTCCAAAGAAAAATTTCTTCTGCTGAAAAAAATGTAAGAGAATTTCGTATTGAAGAATTGAAGTGTCATGTTCCGTAGCCTGCTTGATAGGCAAACAGGGTCCAAGGCCCTTCAGAAGATAAGCAAATCCATATCCTGTGAGGTATTTGGCAGATTTTCTGGGCCCGTCAGGTATAAAGAAGGACTGGAACCGCATTGTGCATGTTTGGAAGGGTGTGGAACATCTTCTGTAGTTGGGGAAGATATTGATCTTGAGGAGATTAAGAAGTTCCCATAGCCAACTGTGAAGTTTGCGGAGGTCATATCCATTCTTTTGCACAAATGGAATCCAAGTAATCCCTTTCCTCAGATGTCGAGGATGCTACAGACGCTGGTGTTTGCATATCATGTTCCCCTACTCCTCGTTCATGTATGGTTGCATCCATAACCTTCTCTACAGATGGAAAATGTCCTAGAACATCTTTTGTACATGTGTCACATCTACAAGCTATTTCTACATATGTGGCTGTTGGTAGATCTCCTTTTGTAGATGTTATCCCACAGTCTATTTATGAGATAGAGTACTACTCAGAGAATCCTGCTCAGTTTTGGGAAATTCTAGCATCTCTGATGTATGTGTGGAAAATTTTGGAGTCCTCTTTCATAGGACAGAATGACCTAGAGTCCCCTGAGGAGTGAAGGGTATGTTTTATCTTCTCTGTACATTGTATCAATATGATGTCTGGATGGCTCATTGAGTGTGTGTTCTGATAACCTTGTCTCTTTTGGGCCTCATGACAAGTCAGGAGGGTCCTTCTTTTGGTGGTAGAGAATATTTGAATAATTTTCTGTTGTATAAGGGACATTGGAAGTACTGGTGGAGATAGTGAGGGTACTAGATCATATTTTTTTTATGTTCAGAAGGCACAAGAGTTCCTTGGGTGGACTCAGAATTTTCTAACACATCTTGTGTGGGTGTGGACTCTGAAGTGCCCCTTCTGAAACTGGCAATCGTTCTTGATCTAATGGTGTACAAGCAGAAAGTTTTTTCTCTGCTTGTGCTGTTATGTGTGTTATGAGGTTCACTTGGGGATTTGTGACTGTATTTTGTTCCTGCTGGATCATAAGTGATGATTTAAGCCCATTTTTAATAGTGGGGGACTTTGAAGTTCCACTTGGTTTAATAAGGAATTTCTGAAATCCCCTTTGTCAGCAGAATCACTTTGCAACTCATTTTACCTGAAGCAGATTGCATAAGGCACTTGGGTGGAGATGTGGGACATCTTTGAGTGTCTTTGTGAGTGGACATAGCTCTCTGCCAAGATTTGGCAGTTGGCGAAGGTATTAAAGTCTCATGTTGAGAGGGGCAGGACTTAATCCATTTGTGGAATATGGAAATCACTGAGATTACCTTTAAGAGAAGAAGATTTGCAGACCTCTTTGTTTGGTGGGGCCTGTTGTACCTCCCCTTGACCAGAGGCGCCTTCTCCAACACATCTGGTGGAGAATTGGAAAGATGGAGACAGGTAGGTTTGGGAATGAAAATTTGAAACCCTTTGGAAACTCTGTGGGACAGAAGAGTGGGCAATACTGAGAACTCAGGGAAGGAGATGACTGCCACCTCCGCCCCCCACCTGTTCCCACATCCCTAGCCCAAGAGGAAACTGCATAGTGCCTCTGACACACACACACACACACACACACACACACACACACACACACACACACACACACACACACACACACATATATATATAGGAGCATTTGCTGTGCAGGAGACCCGCAGTCCAAACTGCACCTGGATCTGAACTGGTCCAAACAGCATCCTATACCCAAATCTCGTGTGGGGTGGTCAGTCTGAGACAATCAGAGGGACGGAAACCCTGAGAACTCTGCTCACATTCCTGACTTAAGAAAAACCACATAGCTCCATCTGGGCCTCCTGTGCATATGGATATAGGAGTAGTAGGGGCTGGACGCTTCTGGCTGTGCCTCTCATGTGGAGCTGGTGTCACCCCCATTGTACCGTATTGGCTGTAAACAAATAAGTTTCTGTGCCTTGGAAAGGGTTTAAAATATTTTCATTAACTTTTGATATGATATTAGTTAGGACTTTGGAGAAAAGGGGCAGAAAGACCCTAGAACATATGTTTTTAAAATTCTTTTCTTTTGCTTTCTAGAGTCTAACTTCTTAAGTATTCCAAATGAATTTCCAAATTGCTCTTTCCACCTCTATTAAAGCAGTGAGTAGGAATTTTGATGGAGATTGCATTGAATGTGTACATTGCTTTTGGCAAAATGGTCATCTTTGTTATATTAATCCTGTCAATCCATGAGCATGGAAGCTGTTTCCATCTTCTGAGATCTTCCTCAATTTCTTTCAGATACTTGAACTTCTTGTCATACAGATCATTCACCTGCTTGGTTAATCTCACACCAAGATATTTTATATTATTTGGGACTCTTGTGAAGTGTGTGGGTTCATTATTTTCTTTCTCAGCCTGTTTATCCATGGAGGAGAGGATTGCTCCTGGCATGTTTGAGTTAATTTTACATCCTGACATTTTGCTGAAGTTATTCATCACGTTAAGAAGTTCCATGGTGGAACTTTTGGGTCACTTAAGTGTATACTATCCAACATTCAAGAATAGTGATATTTTGATATCTTCCCTTCCAATTTGTATCCCTTTGACCTCCTTTTGTTGTCTGTTTTCTCTGGCTATGACATGGAGTCCTGTTTTTTTGAATAAGTAGAGAGAGACTGGACAGCCTTGTCTAGTCCTGATTTTAGTGAGATTGCCTTCAAGTTGTTTCATTTAGTTTGGTATTGGCTAGCAGCTTGATGCACATTTCTTTTACTATGTTTAGAAATGGGCCTTCAATTCCTGATCTTTCTTTATTCTGAAGTTTCACGCCCACCTCGTCTGGCATGGAGACACAACAAGGTCGCATTCTTCTCTACAGCCTTTTATGGCAGGACCACCTCTTTGTTGATACAGGGACCTTGATTGCCAAAATCACTTGCCTTATATACACAACAGGCTGTGGTTATGCTAATTGTCCTTCAGTGATTGGTCGAGCATGAATCACCTCACTATCACACCTGCTACTTTTCCTTCAGGGATTGGTGGCACATGAATTCCCTCATTACCTTATTACCATCCTCTCGAACTGATGCAGGTGGAAAAAACGCTCATGTGCAGTATCGTTGATCACCACAGGAGGGCCCCGGATCACTTTCATTGTCCTACAGCCACCCTGGCAAGGGGAAAAGGCTGTGCATGGGTAATAAATCATTTACTACCAGACAGGACTGGATGTCGGCACCATTTATGTTTTACCTCAACGCTCCCTACACTGAAATGTTGTTGAATTTTGTCAAATGCTTTCTCAGCATCTAATGAAATGACCATGTGTCCTTATATTTGTGTTTGCTTAGATGTTGGATAACATTGATGGTTTTCTGTATATTAAAACATCCCTGTATCCCTGATCATGATGGATGATTGTTTTTAGATTCGGTTCATAAGAATTATATTGAGTATTTTTGTGTCAATATTCATAAAGGGAATTGGTCTGAAGTTCTCTTTCTTTTTTGGGTCTTTGTGTTTTTTTAGGGCAGTTGACATGATCTACCTGTGTCTCTCAGAAATATCTATGTCTGGTTGCTTGCAGAATTTACTTTTTAGCTACATCAATCTTATCAAGTTTTGGTGGCAGATATATATATATATACTTTTGATGGCTCCTACAGCTATGTGGTTAGGTGGAATTGTAACATGGATTCTGCACAACTAGTTCAAGAATATAGAGTACAGAAATGACAATGCCAAATAGAATCCCTCTTGTCTTATGAACCTATTGAAATTGAGGTTATACTGGTCCTCAAGCCATTCTTCTTCTACCCATCTTCCGGTATCTTATGTTTGGGCTTCAGAGACAATCTTGGTAAAACATCCGACCTCAAGTCTATTGAAGGGGACACAGGACGATAGATAGTGTAGTACTGATTCCAAAAAGGACTAAATAAGTGAATTCTATAGTCATTTTGTCCTTTGCTTTGATGAAAATGGAATTAGAAACAGAATTTTTGAGTACACATACAGGAATATTAATAAAGTCTCTTATCAAGGAATGTACAATGAGAAAGTGAAATACAATATTCATTCAATTAAGGTCTGTAGGCAAAATACTAGCCTTTGGGAAATAGAGAAACTCTGGGATACTGAACTGTAAGTCACAGGAATGAACCTGGGAATAAAATATCTGGAAGAGTCTTCCACTCTATGTTCCTAAATCTTTTCTAGCCATGCTAAGTACCTGACTAACTTTGTCCATTCAGAGTAACCACCAATGAAGCAAAGAGAAGTCTCTACCTTTGGAGAGATATAGTATGTAAAGGTTTCACTGTATCACAGAGAAACTCCTAGAAATGGCACCCTCAAATCTGGTCAATGTAAGGGAAGCTGTTTAGTAGGTAGGCTATGGCAATTCTCAGTGACATCATCATTAGGTCCTCCCTGAAAAATCTCTTGTATCCTGGAGAGCCCAAGCTTCTTCTGTGATGTCACAAGTGTTGTCATGACTGCAACTGCCTCTCAGATATTCCTCAGTACCTCTAGGGCCTACTTTATTGGCCTCTATTGCAGGGTAAACAGCCATTTGGGAGGAAGAAACATGGAGGATGAAGTGATCAGATACGGGGAGTAGGAAGCTGGCCTTATGTCTTGGTATAAAAAAGAAGAAATATGTGGTCAATGGGAAAGCTCCTTGAGTCTTGTGTAGGGGTTGAGTAGGTTGACTGAAGAGATAGCCTTTTATCTTAGCTTTTCACATATGGGAATCAGGAGCATTTGACTTTCCTGCTTGTTATTTTTCTTGGGAGTCAGATAGTTTTTGTATTTCATTTCTTTATCCCAAATGTCAGGTTTTGGTAGGGCACTCTATTTTTTCCAAGGAGCTCTTAGCTTTTATCCTTTTGCCAAGAAGGAAAAGGTCCTAAAGAAGAAAGGTAAGGCAAGTATTGTGTTCTCAGCAAAGAGTAAGCTCCTCCATGCATTGGATTCTATAGTCCATGCTCTCCTTTTGCTTTAATGATGTCTTGTAATGTTTGGATTAAATAACTGACTGGGAGTTTATCATTTGAAGAAGGTACACAGTATTTATTAATGGTATACTCACTCTATAGCTGTGCCCCCTTTGTTGACAAAATAATTGCAAAAAAATTGAATTGGAAAACTGAATTTTTGAGTACACATTCAGGAATATGTATAACGTCCCCTCAAGGAATGCAGACAAAATAATTAATAATATTTATTCAATTGAAGGTCTGTAGGGAAAAATACTTGCCTTGGAGATACAGAGAAATCCTAGGAAATTCAAGTGTATGTCACAGGTTTGGACCTGGGAATAAAATTATTATCCAGAAGAATCTCCTCCACTCCATGTTCCTAAATCTTTTCTTCCAATGCCAAGTCCCTAACTAACTTTCTCCATTCAGAGAATGTAACCACAAATGAAACAATAGAAGCAATTTAGCAGTGGAGAGAAGTAGTATGTAAAAGGTTTCCCACTGTGTCACAGCAGACACTCATGGAAAGGACACCCTCGAAATTGGTCAATGTAAGGAAAGCTGTTTAGCAGGTAGGCCATGGAAGTTCTCAGTGACATCATCATTAGGTCCCTGCCAGAAATATCTTTGTATCCCGAGAGCCCTAACTGGTTCTGTGATGCTTCTAGTGTTGTCCTGACAGCAACTGCCTCTGATATTCCTTCAGTACCTCTAGGGTTTACTAATCGGTCTCTAATTCAGAGTTAACAGCCATTTGGGAGGGAGAAGAAAGAGGTCAAGAGAATAGAGATATGAATGAGTCGGCCTAAGTCTTGGCATAAAAGAAAAGAAAAAACTATGTGGTTCTTGGGAAAAACCCTGGGAAGATGGCTTTAGTTCTTCTGTTCTGTGGTTAACCAAGCTCATGGAGAAGTTGCTGAACATCCTAAAGACCTTTGGCAGATGGTAAATATTCTAGATACCTTTTAGATTTTGATGGTCCTGGGGATACTATGGCTGATGGTAAATGTTTCCCTAGGAAGAGTGCTAGAACCAGATTGATTTTTGATGCTTAGAAGGACATGATATTTTTCTGACATAGTTTGGCTAATGGCAAAAGGTCTAAATGATTTTTTTTTTTTTCGATGTGGACTTTCCATCAGACCTCAAAATATAAAAAGTTGTTTTTTTATTTTGAGTCTAATTTTCACAATGACAAATTACTTTGAGGATGGGAGAACACTTTCTGGAGCTCTAGAGAGGGGTGAAGAAATTCCCTGAAATCCTAGGGTAGACGGTGAACATGCCTTTTTGGTAGAAGGAGGAGGTACTTGAGCATCTTGGGACAATATGGTATATCCAGCATTCTCTTGTAAGGATTGGCAACTTTCCACAATTCCTTCATCATTTATGGAAAATTTCAAGGCCCTTTGGACAGATGGAGAATGTGGGACTCACTCTGTGGAAGAATTGTAGCTTTTGGTGTCTCTTTGTCAGCAGAAGATGGCAAACACAGAAGGGGTAAGGTTGAAACTCTCTTCCTTCGAGGAGAAATTTCTCAAGTCCATCAGAAGGGTCAAAACTTAACCCTTTGTTTCTAGAAACTGGATGCCTGTGGTCCATTTTGGTAGAGGGAGAATGTCGACTATTTCTCCCCAGAGTGGATATGTGAAATCTACTTGGGTAGATGGGGATAGTTGTAAAGCATGCTGTTCAGATGCAGTAGATCCTACGACTTCCTTCTCAGATGAGGAAGGTCTTAATGTACCATGTATTTTTTTGAAATCCTGACTGTGACATCAGAATGGGGGGTAGGTATTAGAGCTACCTCAGAAGATGTGACCTCTCCTAGAGCATCATGGACATATGTGAGGGCTGAGAGCCTCATGAGCAGATAAGGATGTTTCAGATATTGTTTTGTAATTGAGGAAGTTCCAAAAATTTTCTTCTGCTGGAGAAGTGGAAACAGACTTTTAGGTAGAAGTGTCAGGTTCCATAGCCTGCTTGATAGGCAAAACAGGATCCAAGGCCCCTTCAGAATATAAGGTAAAAATCCAAAGTCTTTGATGTATTTTGCAGATGTTATGGGACCGCTTGTGGGTATAAAGAAGGACTGGAAAACCTTGTGCATATTTGGAAGAGTGTGTAGCATCTTCTGTATTTGGGGAAGATGGCCTGATCTTGAGGATATACGGATTTTCAAATAGCCCCCTGTGAATTTTGCAGAGGTCATATGCATTCTTTTGCACAAATTAAAACGAGGAATCCCTTTCTCAATGTCAAGGATGGTACAGACACTGGTGTTTGCATATCATGTTCCCCCACTCCTCATTAACATATGGTTGGATCCATAACCTTCTCTAAGATGGAAAATGTCCTAGAACATGTTTTTTACTTGTGTCACATCCGCAAACCATTTCTAAAGATTTGGCTGTGGATAGATATCCTTTTGTGGATGTTTCTTGTCCTACAATTCCTTTATGAGATAGAGTACTATTCAGAGAGTCCTGCTCAGTTTTGGGAAATTCTAGCATCTCTGATGCATATGTGGAAAATTTGAGCCTCTCCTTTCAGGACAGAATGACCTAGAGTTCTCTGAGGATGTAGGGGAAGTCATCTTCTCTTTACATCATATAAATATGGACTGTTCATCTCTCATTGACTGTGTATTGCGATAAACTTGGGTCGTTTTGGGCCTGATGACAAGTCAAGAGGGTCCTTTTCAGTGGTAGAGGATATTTGAATAATTTTCTGTATAGTGACAGTAGAAGTACTGGGGGAGATGTAGAGACGCTAATGATATTTATGTACAGAATGCACAGGAGTCCCTTGGGTGGACTCAGAATTTTCTACCACATCTTCCTTGCATGGAACTCTCAAGAGCTCCTTCTGAAGCTGGCAATTGTACTTGATCTAAAGGTGTACATGCAGAAAATTTTGTCTCTGCTAGGGCTGGTATGTGTGTTGTGAGGTTCACTTGGGGCTTTGTGACTGTATTTTGGCCCCTTGTAACATAAGTGATGATTTAAGAACATTTTTAATAGTGGAGGACGTGTAAGGTCCTCTAGGTTTAATAGGGAAGTTCTGAAATGCCTTTTGTCAGCAGAGTCAGGTTTCAAACTCATTTTACCCAATGCAGATTGCATATCACACTTTGGTGCAGATGGGGGACACATTTGACTGTCTTTGTGATTGGACATAGCTCTCTGCCCTGCTTTGGCAGAAGGTGAAGGTATTAAAGTCTTGTGTTGAGAGAGGGGGCAGGACTTAATCCATTTGTGGAATATGAGAAATCACTGAGATTACCTTTAAGAAAAGAAGTTTAAAGCCCTCTTTGTATGATGGGGCCTGTTTTACCTCCCGTTGAACAGAGAGGTCTTCTGCAACACATTTGGAGGAGAAATGGAAAGACTGGAGACCTGTAGGATAGGGAATAAACATTTGAAACTCCTTTTGAAACACCGTGGGACAGAGTAGAGTGGGCAATACTGAGACCTCAGGGAAGGAGAGACTGACACTTCTGCCCACCTGTGCCCACATCCCTAGGCCAAGAAAACTGCATAGTGCCTCTGGACACATGAATATAGGGAGCAGTTAAGCTGCAGGAGCCCCTGTAGTCCAAACTGCACCTGGGTCTGAACTGGTCCAAACAGCATCCTACTACCAATTCTTATGTGGGGTGGGGAAGACTTAGTCTGTCTGAGAGGCAGAAACCCCTGAGAACCTGCTCACATTCTGACTCAAAAAAAAAAAAACACCTAGCTCAATCTGGGCATCCTGTGAATAGGGACCTAGGCAGCTGGGGCAAGACATTTCTCGTCGAGGCTCTCATAGAGAGCTGAAAGTCAGCCCGAGAAGCAACTTCAGTCCTCAGACCAAAGGTCAATTCAAGTTTTTTGCTCTAAGTGACCTGACTGGGGTACTCAGGACAAGCAAAGTCACAACTTCTCTGGGACCAGGCCCCTTCCAGTTCCTAACAGGCTCCTGAACTCTGCTTATCCCATCCCAGAGCTCCCTGCTCCTAGACTGTGGGAGAGAGAGATGATCACCCAGGAGGTGGGAAAACTGAGCGTACAAGGCACAGAGACTGCCATGTCTGCCCACCCATACTCTCATCTCTGGCCCAAGAAAAACTGCATAGTGCCTCTGGACCCAAAATATAGGAGGAGTAAAACTGCAGGAGCACCATGTTCCAGAGTGTACTGGTCAAACAGCATCCTGCTCACAAATCCTGAGGTTGGGTGAACCTGACCTTCAGAGAAGCGACACCCCTGGGAAAACAGAGGACACTATTCTCTGCCCAGATTCTTGACTAAAGAGGAAAACACCTTGTGCCTTCTGTGTCATCTCCCCACTCAGAAGGACGTAGGAGAAGTATAGGAAGTTCCTTCTGGCTCCTGCCCAAAGGGAGAGATGAAAGCCAGTAGACATGAGGGCAACTGGACGCATGAGAGCAGAATACTCTGTTCCCATGACTGGGGAAAAAAAGTAAACTGGTCTACAGCAGTCCTGACACATGAGCCTACAGGACGGTTAAGCCACTGTCAGAAAGAGCAAGACAAGCTAACTCCAGAGACAACCTGAGACTAGAGGCAAGAACAGGAACTCAAACAACAGAAATCAAGACTACTTGGGCTCATCAGAGCCCAAATCTCCCACCAGAGCAAACACTGGATAACCAAAGACACCAGAAAAACAAGATCTAGATTTAAGTTCACATTTTATTATGACGATGGAGGATGTTAAGAAGGTCATAAATAACCCCTTAAGAAAATACAGCATAACAGAAAATACAGAAGTAAACAGGTAGAATCCCATAAAGAGGGAACACAAAGGTAACTTAAAGAACTACTTGAAAAAAAGTAAAAGGAAATGAATAAAACCATCCAGGAGTTAAAAATGGAAATAGAAACATTAAAGAAATCACAAAGGAAGCCAACCCTAGATTTGGAAACCCTAGGAAAGAGACCAAGAGTCATAGATGTGAGAATCACCAACAGGATAAAAGAGATAGAAGACATAATCTAATGAGCAGAAGTTTCCATAGAAAACATTGAAACAACTATCAAAGATAATGTAAAACATAAAAAAGGCCCTAGCCCAAAACATACAGGAAATCCAGGACACAATGAGAAGATCAAACCTAAGGATAACAGGTACAGAAAAGAGTGAAGACTGCCAACGTCAACGGACAGTAATATCTTCAACAAAATTAAGGACGAAAACTTCCCTAATCTAAAGAAAGAGATGCCCACAAACATACACAAAGCCTAAAGAACTCCAAATAGATTGGACCAGAAAATGATATCCTCCCATCCCATAATAGTCAAAACACCAAATGCCCAAAACAAATAAAAATATTAAAAGCAGTAAGGGGAAGATTAAATAACATATAAAGGCAAATCTATCAGAATTACACCAGATTCTCACCAGAGACTATGATAGCCAGAAGATCCTGGACAGATGTCATAAAGACACTAAGAGAACACAAACGACAGCCCAGGCTACTGCATCCAGCAATACTTTCAATTAACATAGATGAAGAAACCAAGATATTCAATGACAAAATCAAATTTACACAATATTTTTCTACATATCCAGTAATACAAAAGTAATAATCTACTGGCAAGCCCCAACACAAAGAGGCAAATAAAATCATAGATAAAGCAAGAATTAAATTTCACAAGAAATCATAGAGAATCACTCAAACATAAAGTAACCTCCATTTATGAAAATAAGAGAAAGTGTCCATCACTATTCATTAATATCTCCTCAACTTTAATGGACTCAATTCCCACGAAAAGGACACAGATTGACAAACTGGATACCCAATGAGGACCTACATTTGCACTACAGGAAGCACACTTCAGAGACAAAGACAGACACTACCTCAGCGTAAAAGGCAGGAAAAATAAATTCCAAGCAAATGGTCTGAAGAAGCAAGAAGGAGTACCCATTCTAATATCATATAGAATCGACTTTCAACCAAAAGACATCAAAAAGCTTAAGGAAGGACACCTCATAGTCATCAAAGAAAAATCCAGCAAGATGAACTCGAAATTATAAATATCTATGCTCCAAATACATGAAAGAAACCTTACTAAACCTCAAAGAACATATTGCACCACAAATAATAATCCAGGAGATTTAAACTCACTACTTCCATCACTAGACAGATAACAGAAACAGAAATTAAACAGAGACATATACAGACTAACGAAAGTTATAAAACCAAATGGACTTAACAGATATTTTACATTATTTTATCATAAAACAAAAGGATACAACTTCTTCTCACCACTTCATGGCACTTTCTCCAAAATTGATCATATAATCAGTCAGAAATCAGGCCTCAAAGGATACAGAAAGATAGACATAATCCAATGCACCCTATCAGACCACCATGGGCTAAGGCTCTTCTTCAATAACAATTAGGAAAGAAAACTCACATAGACATGGAAGTTGTCCAATCCTCTACTCAAGGATAACTTTGTCAAGGAAGAAATGAAGAAAGAAACTAAAGACTTCTTAGAATGTAATGAAAATGAAGGTACGATATACCCGAACTATTGAGATAAAATGAAAAAAACTGTGCTAAAAGGAAAACTCATAGCTGTGAGTGTCTACATAAAGAAACAGGAGAGAGCATATGTCACCAGCTTGAGAGCACACCTAAATCTCTAGAATAAAAAAGAAGCAAACACACCCAGGAGTAATAGAAGGAAGGAAATAATCAAACTTGGGCTGAAATCAACCAAGTAGAACAAAATAGACTACTCAAAGAATGAACAGAACCAAAAGCTGGTTCTTTGAGAAAATCAACAGGATACATAAACTCATAGCCCAATTAATAAGAGGGCAGACAGAGTGTGTCCAAATTAACAAAAAAAAAAAAGAATTGAAAAGGGCGACATAACAGAAGAATCAGAGAAAATTAAAAAAAAAGTCATCAGATCATCCTACAGAATCCTATATTCAACAAAACTTGAAAATTTGGAGAAAAAAATGGCAATATTCTAGAGAAATACCAGGTACCAAAGCTAAATCAGGAACAGAAAATCGTTTAAAAAACAATAACTGCTAAAGAATTAAAACCAAACACTAAAAACCTCCCCACCAAAAAGAGTCAAGTATCAGATGGGTTTTGTGCAAAAATCTATCCAGAATTCGTAGAAATTTTCATAGCAATACTGTCCAAACTATTCCACCAAATTGAAACAGATGGAGCACTACCGAATTCCTTTTATGAAGCTACAATTACTCTAATACCTAAGCCACACAAAGACCCAACAAAAAAAAAAAAAAAGAACTTCAGTCCAAATTCCCTTATGAATATCGATGCAAAAATACTGGATAAAAGACTTGCAAAAAAGTAAAAGAACACATCAAATCAATCATCCCTCATGATCAAGTCAGTTTTACCCCAAGCATGCAGGGATGGTGTTGTATGTGGAAATCATCAACGTAATCTATTATATAATCACACTCAAAGATAAAAACCCATTGATCCTTTCATTAGATGCTGAGAATGCATTTGACAAAATTCAACACCCCTCATGATAAAAGTCCTGGAAAGCACAGGAATTTAAGACCCACAGCTAAACATATACAGCAAATCCGTAGCTAACATTAAACTAAGTGGAGAGAAAACCTAAAGCAATCACACTGAAATCAGGGACTAGACCAGGCTGCCCACTCTCTCACAACTTATTCAATATAGTTCTAGACATCTTAGCCAGAGCAAGTAGACACTGATGGGGGTCAAAGGGATATAGATCGGAAAAGAAGAAGTCAAAATAGCACTGTTTGTAGTTGATGATATGATAGTATACTTAGTGACCTCAAAAGTTCCACAAGAGAATTACTAAGCCTGATAAACAATTTCAGCAAAGTAGATGGGTATAAAAATAACTGTACAAAAGCTAAACAAGCGGAGAAAGAAACCAGGGATATGACACCCTTCACAATACCCCCCAAATAATATAAAATATCTCGGGGTGTCTTTATCCAAGCAAGTAAAAGATATGAGCATATGAGCAGAACCTCAAATCTCTGAACCAACTGAAGCATATTTCAGAAGATGAAAAGATGTCCCATGTCCATGGACTGGCAGGACTAATACAGTAAAAATGACCATTATACCAAAAGCAACCTACATATTCTTTCCAATCCCCATCAAAATTGCAATCCAATTCTTCATAGAATTAGACAGAAAAATTCATAAATTCATCTGGAATAACAAAAAACACAGAATAGCTAAAACTGTCCTCAAAAATAAAATTACTTCCCTGGGAATCACTATCCCTGAACTCAAGCAGTATTACAGAGCAACACTTATAAAAACTGTATCTCTTTGAGACAGGCACGCAAATAAACGAGTGGAATAAAATTGAAGACCCAAAAATCAACCCATACACCCATGGTCACTTAATTTGTGAGAAAGGAGCCAAAACGATCAATAGAAAAAAAAAAAAGATAGCATGTAGAAGAATGCAGATCGATCCAGTGTTACTGCACTGTAGAAAGCTTAAGTCCACCTGGATCAAGGACATCCAGTTCATCACAGATACACTCAAACTAATAGAAGAAAAGAGGGGAAGCGTTCAACACATGGGCACTGGAGAAAATTTCCTTAACAATTTCCCAACACCAATGACTCATGCTCTAAGATCAAGAGCCAACAAATGTGATCTCATAAAACTGCAAAGCTTCTGTAAGGCAGAGGACACTGCTGTTAGGACAAAATGGCAACGAACAGATTGGAAAAAGATTTTACCAATCCTAACAGATAGACTATTTACATCCAAAATATAAAAAGAAAGCATGAAGTTAGACTGTATGAGACAAATAACCCTATTGAAAAATGGGGTTCAGAGCAAAACAAAGAATAGACAGCTGAAGAATATCGAATGGCAGAGAAATACCTAGAGAAATGTTCAACATCTTTAGTCAAATCAAGTGGGAAATGCAAATCTAAACAACCCTGAGATTTCACCTCACACCAGTCAGAATGGCTAAGATCAAAAACTCAGGTGACAGCAAATGCTGGCGAGGATGTGTAAAAAGATGAACACCTCCACTGTTGGTGGGATTGGAGACTGGAACAACAATTCTGGAAGTTTCTCTGAAAATTGGACATTGAGTTATCTGAAGACCTAGCTACACCTCTCTTGGGCATATACCCAAAAGATGCCCCGACATATAACAAAGACACATGGTCTACTATGTTCATAGCAGCCTTATTTATAATAGCCAGAAGCTGGAAAGAACCCAAATGCTCTTCAACAGAGGAATGGATAGAGGATATACGGTACATCTACACAATGGAATGTCATTCAAAGATACCAAGTTAATAAAAATGGAGAAAATAAAACTTTACTGGATCTTTATCTGACATATGGATCATATCTGTAAGACACAAATACCTTATTCTTCAGAAATAAAATAATGCTATTAAATATGCTATATATTTGAATAAATGCTTAAAATAGTGGCACAGTAATCATCAAAAATACATAAAGAATACTAAACCCACAAATTGTTGGTGAAGTACAAATACCAATGGCAGTGTTTGTATAGTGTTGCTGGAACAAAGAACCCTGGGTCTAAAATTTAAAATAGCTACTAAAGAAATTAATGTAAAACTGAAAACATAGATTACTTGTGATCCAATAGTACCACTGATGGAATATCTTCCTGAAGGAACCTGTCTACTCCATTGATAACTCCACGAATGTCTTTACCTTCTCACTGTTCAAAACACCATGTTACAAAATTGGAAAAATAAAGTATATTGGCACTAGACCTTTATTTAACCAACAAAAGAGCAAAATTACATCATTGGCATAGATATTGATGAAACTAGTTATCATTGAGCCAGGTGAAAATTCAGAAGTATGAAGACAATTATCTAAATCTTATGAAAATGGCCAACTGCTCTTTGTTTGACTTTGAAGCCTCTTCTATAGAAGGAAAGTCAGATGTCATGTTTTAAAACATGTTCATTTTTCCCACGGTTCACATGGCCAGAGAGACGATCCTACTGTTCCTGTTTTGCTAAATAGCCATGTTGTCAAACTGCCTTCAAATTCTTATTGTTTTTTCCATACATTACTTCTTTTATGAGCTGTGGTCAGAGAAATGTACAGGTTTACAGTGCAAAGCAATTACTGTAGATCTGTGTAACTGGTATAAGTCCTAAGAAAGTGAGAAGAAGAAAGCTGAGCATAAGTCTGGGAAACATTGCAGAAAAGGAGAAGGCAGAATTTGAGAGCGATACGATGAAATTGTGACATCTAGACATGATACAATTATTGGACCTATGGACTCACTGCATCTATAGCCATATGAAAAAAAGTTCAGTACATAATTAAGACAAAGGGTTAGGGAAGATCCAAGCAGGCAGTACTCAGTGAACCAATGGATTATAAAGAAAATAAAACAGGAAAACATAAAGAACATGAAGCTGGAAAGGGAATATATCCAGAGAGAGTAGAACCAAGTTAAGTATCGGTGTGATCAAGATACATTGTATACATGTGTGAAGAATAAATAGAAATCCTAAAATAAGAGAAAAAGTTCTGAAAATAAAATAAGGATTTTTATAGCCTATGGAAGTCATTTTTTCCCAAAAATATAATAGAGTATCCTAACTTTTTGTAAGTTGCAGAATATTCAGTGAAAAAATGTAGTTACATTAGTTCAGTGCATGCTGTCTGCATTATGGAAATATCAAACTGAGACTCATTAATCTGTACAGTTAACTTATATCACCTGTTCAAATAAAATAAAATGAAACACTGTGTAATGATCCACCAAAACCAAACTGCACACTAGAGATTGAAATGCAAACCGATAAATGCCCTGTTCTTAACCTCAACCATTTTACTCTTTGGAAACTCCAAATACTTATGAATATAAAAGTTCTAACCTGATACTCAGCATATATTATGGTGTCTCTGTGACTTGTACAGTAAGACTTTTAGGTTGCACATTGCCATCAATTATATCATTCATTTTTAAAATCCTAGGACAACAAGATCAAAATCCATGGGCTTTGGTCCTGACAGCCAGGGATTGCACTCAGTACATATCACTTTATATTAATTAGCTAAACTCTGAAAGACAATTTGCTGCCTCACAAAATTATATTGATTCATTGCAATGGTTATGATAAGGGTTTCTTTTGAGAATAGAAACAAATTTCTCATGACAAAATTTGCTTTCTCTTTTGGTGTTTATGGACTTTTGATGAGCTTAAACCTCTCCTTCCCAACATAGCACTGAAAATAGATTATTTCTCCCTGTCGATCCTAGACACACTAAAGAAAGGAAAAAACACTGAAAATGGTATGGGCTTTGTTCTCTGTCCTAAAAGATCATTTTTGACCTCTCTTCTTCATCATCTTCACCAGCGCCACCACCACCACCACCACCACCACCACCACCACCACCACCACCATCATCATCAACATCATCATCACCTTCATCATTTAATTTACATGAAATTGAATTTGGAATTTTGATACACCAAAGAATGAAATGAGAAGTATTGTGCTTGAAGAAGAGATATTAATGAATACTAAGTCCTGTACAGTCATTTTCATGTTTTAAAGATATTGAAAAATAGTTACTTCAGATGATTGATTGAAATGCTAGTGCCCTACACAAAAAGTTTGGGAGTCCCTTAGTGAGAGAATGGTCTTTTACAGAAAGCCTTCATTATCAGACTTTGATTTAACCCATCTACCAACGAAGTGAAATTGTCCAAGAAACAGAATAGTGCCTCTCCAGAAACAGCTTTTATCCACTAATACGCATTTACTTCTATTTCATAAATGTCATGTTGATATGCGCTTAGGATACAATATGTTCTGATTTATAATGACATATTAGTATTACTTGGTTTAATTTTGAAAATTTCAAAGGGACATACCTATGCCATGATTGTATTCCATACAATTTTTAATTTGATCTTCAAGAGTTTTCATGAAAACTGAAGTACCGAAAATGTATATCTTCCCATTCAAAACTTGTAACATCCATCATGTGAAACTCCCAGTGAACCTCAGTGGATTGATGTCTTTGAAATCATTTAAAGACTCCCTTACTGGATAATTGCAACTCTACAGAAGCTTCAATCCCATAGTGGCAGTTCCAGTTTGGCTGTAAACAAATCATTTTCTGTGTTTTTCAAAGGGTTTAAAATATTTTCATTAACTTTTAATATGAAGCTAGTTAGGACTTTGAGAAAAGGCAGACAGGCCCTAGAAATTATGTTTTTAAAATTCTTTTCTTAAAATTAGACTTTCTCATGCAATATATTTGAATTATGATTTCCTTCCCTCTATTAACCCATTCTTCTATCCCTCTCTAGTCTTCTGTATCTACATTCTTCTGACTCTCATTAGAAAACAGTCATCTAAGAGTTAAAAGTAAAATGTAAGTTAATGAACTGGAGTAGAACAAAACAAGCAGATAGAAAAGAGCCAATGCATGCTACAAAAATCAGATACAGACACAGAGACCCAGACTTCAATTCACACACTCAGGAATCTCATGGAAACATAAAACCAGGAAAAATATACACACAAAAAACATACAGAGCAAAAATTAATAGATAAATAAATAACAAAAGGAAAAATATATTCTGAAGAAAAAGTCCTAACAAGGATCTTCCAAAGGTAATATTGCGTTCCCTTAGTGCTTTATATGCAGTCTACCCTTAAAACTACTTTGGTTACACAGTGAGATTGCCTTGGAGAAAACTCAGTTTTCATTTTCAAATGATAACCCATGGGAGATAACTTCCAGTTTAGAGGTAAGGTGAGATGTAGGGCTTGGCTTCTTTCAAGTGCTAATTAATACGTAAGGAGATCTGTGAGATGCTGTCCTCTGAGCATGATACATTTGTGTCACTCAGGAACTCACAATAGTTACATCTATCTGAACAGACTCTATACAAAATTGGATCCTGACTATACAAAGGAACTAAGCGCAGTGCTGGAGAATAGAAAATGATGTAGCTACGGGTGTCTTCCCAGTTGTTATATGTATAGCTTCAAGCACATGTTCACAGAAGAGGCTCAGGTTATATCTAGGGGGTCATGAAGCAAAAATGATAAAAGACATGCACGTGCTATTGGGATTTAGTATTAAGAGGGTATGTTTTTGGGAAAGATATTAGACTTAGAGTGTAGAGGGCTTCCAAAAATGTGTTATGCATGTATGGAATTGTCAAAGAATAACTTGCTTTCTTAAAACTTCCAAATGTAACCACTAAGAACGGTTTGGCAGACATTCTTTCAAATCTGCTCTATTTGTTTTTAAAATTGGGTCTCAGTGTGTAGCTCAAATTGACCTAGAACTGCCAGTGTTCTTTCTACTGCCTCCCATGCTCTTGTAGCAGGTTTACTCTACATTGACAAAATTATAGAATATGTGTAAATCTTCTGTTTATGAAGTTTGATTACATAATGCTATATATTCTGTCATGTGTTTTTCATTTAACAATATATCTTGATACATGTACATGGGAAATTTCTTCATGGAACATCATGCATTTAATAAATGGCAGTATACTCATTTGTTTAAATAATAACCTCATGGTGGCTTCCATATTAATTTCATTTTCATTAACGCAAAGTTAGCTACAGAAAATCAGCATGGACACTGACTCAGGCCCTGTACTCAGTGGTGATTTTTTACATTATATTTTGTATAAATTCATAAAACACGTTGTTGGAATGATGTCAAGGCTGTTAAGTAATGTAATATTTGTGATAAAATACTGCCACTTCATCTCAGAGATTATAATAAATACATATAGTCATCAATTTTATGTGAAAGAACCCATATTATACCATTCAAAAATTAAATGAGACATATATTTTAAAAGGGTATCAGTCTCTGACTTCTGTCATTTGTTGAATAGGGGAAGGATTGGCGAAGTTGTAGCAGAGAGCAACCTCTATAGGAAGACCAGCAGTCTCAAATAAGCCAGACCTCTGAGATCTCCCAGACACTGAGCCACCAACCAGGCAGCATACACTAGTTGGTCTGATGCCCTGACACATGTATAGCAGAGGACTGATTGGTCTGGCCTAATCCTTGAGAGACTTGAGTCCACAGGGATTATGGTGTCTGGCAGGATATGGGGATCATCCTCTTGGAGTCAGGGAAGGAAGAGGTGGAATGGGATAAGGAATTGTGGGAGGGGACCAGGAGAGTGTACAATGGAAAGAATAAATAAGTAAAATAATATATAAATAGGTTCACTTATAGATTCAAATGCTAGATTCTTTTTATCATTTACATTGGAATTCAATCATGAAGCTTAGCGTTTTATGCTTACTTAGTAAGCATTAATCCTTAATTTACTCTTCATACTATGCGAATTTTTCTCCTTTCTTATTACATTGCATCAATTGTGATTGCATATGTAGAAGGCTTACTCTTTATAATTTGTGCAGAAAATATATTTATGAATCATTTTATTTTAATGATCTGTTATGTGTGAATGTCTATGTATAGATATGTGCACACGAACACAGGTACCTGGGGAGACCAGGAGCTGCTTATACAGATGGTTGCAAGTGGCTTCATGGGTGTTGGAAACTGAACCTGTTTGCTCTTAAGAACAGTAAGTGCTCTTAACCACTAAGCTAATACTACAGTACTTACTCCATAATAAAATCAATCTATTTATAGTTTTCTGATGTATTTCAGGGTATCATTGAACTTGAGACAGCTTGCCACATTTTAAGTGCTATGACTATATTCAGGCATTATTTTTTCCAGCTTTCTTTCTTTATCATCGTAAGATGTGTTCAATTAAATATGTTAAAATTATGCACTAAATCCTTCAAATGTTTACTTACATAACCTTGGGTTAGTGTCTGTTTCTTTCCTCTGCAATGACTATATTAATTTTGGTGAAATACAAGTTCTCTTTTTACATAATCCATCTGATGTGTTTTTGCTTTCATATAGAATGAAGTAAGAGACTTTTACTTTTTTGAATAGTTAAAGTACTAAGAAAATGTGTTGAATTTTCTATTTTAAGGCCAATACATTATTTCTTTAAAATATTCCTAGAGTTTTTTTCTTTTTCTTAGTATTATTGTTCTCATTAGTCTCATTATTAATATTCTGTGTTAGCTTTTATGCGTTCTGTCATGTAGTGAATATAGAAGTTCTCCAAACATATAAGGAGTAGTACTAAATTAGGTTCTTGGTTACTCATGCCATGATATTTTATCTGCTAAACCACCTCACTGGTACACATCAACACTTTAAGGTGACATAGAGCTCCAGGCTGCTTTTATATATACAATGTTTTGATCATTTGGCTTTTAATAAATATTTTTGATTATTCTAAAGGATTTTATTTTCCATGTCCACTTGGTAACTCTAGTATGTTTATTTTGATATCTCATTACTATTTTAATCATAATTATTATGCATTTGATACCTAGATAATATGAAATTATCTTAGATACAATTGAATACATGCAATTAGTTACCTAAGCATGAAGCTTGGTACATAATTTTCTTCATTATTATTATGCATTTGCATAAAACAATATTTCATCATCACAATCCTGATGCCAATTTTACACAGTATGACAGCTAATAGATATCTGTGACTAAAAATCACTTAAAAGGATTAAGGATTATATTGTTAAATGATATTTCCCCAACATCAAGTAAATAGATTTTATTTTGCTTCAATTAATTAAACATGCTAGAGCAGGAAAATTTTAATTTCCTTATTTAGTTAAGACTAAATTTAACTTTTACATTCTCCTGCCTATCAGAAAGTCAATGTTCTAATACAGGAATATATGGCAGGCACAGGTCGAATTTCTAGTATAACCTGTAATTACAATCATCACTCTTGTCAGTTTTTACTGATTGTTCACATCATGCCTGGAAAACACAATGATAACATGGCAGAATATCCACGATGGCAGTGCAGTGGCATAAATAGCTTGGTGATAGCCAACAACTCTCTAATTTTGCTTAAGTCCTCTTCATGAACATGGATGGTACTGGTAAGTTACCCATGTGTAGAAGGCTATTGAAGCTGTGGTTATGGGGGAGAATGTAAAGTTCTCTTACTTATTTAAGCAAGTATCTTACCTAACAACAATCAAAGCCATGTGTCCTTATATACAGAATTAATTACAGTCTCTGCAACAAAGATCACAGTAAAAATCCCAGCCATTCAAACCGCAGGATAGCAATTTCCAAATCCAGTCTCACAATGGCTCTATCTACAAATGTCACTTGATTCAAGGCTGAGATACATTACAGAAGAGGGTGCGAGAAGATTTTAAAAGACTAAAGTTTACAATGAGATGGTTTCTCAAAGTAACACCAGAAATTACACTCATAATGTCTCACTAACATGACTACCTACACAACAGCTGAGGAAGACAGGGAATGGGGAAGAATTAAAGTTTAGTTTTCGCCCATAAGGAAGGGAGGGGAGGGGGATGTTTGCCCGGAAACCGGGAAAGGGAATAACACTCGAAATGTATATAAGAAATACTCAAGTTAATAAAAAAAAAAAAGTTTAGTTTTCGTTCTGTTTCAATCTCTTCTTCTCCTTCTTCTTCTTCTTCTTCTTCTTCTTCTTCTTCTTCTTCTTCTTCTTCTTCTTCTTCTTCTTCTTCTTCTTCTTCTTCTTCTTCTTCTTCTTCTTCTTCTTCTTCTTCTTCTCCGCCTCCTCCACCTCCTCCTCCTTCTCTCTCTCTCTCAATCTCTCTCTCCTTCTCTCTCTCTCCTTCTCTCTCTCTCTCTCTCTCTCTCTCTCTCTCTCTCTCTCTCTCTCTCTCTCTCTCTCCTCCTCCTCTCTCCCCCTCTCTCTCTCCCCTTCTCTCTCTTGTTGGACTGGGTACACTTTGTACATGGTCATAAGAATGGGATATTTTCACTTCTTCTACATGCTGGCTTCCAGTAGAACAAGCCCTATTTTTGAAAAATGATATGTTTCTTCCTTTGGATGATTTTATCTCCTTTACTAAAGATCAACTGATAGGTGTTTAGGTTCATTTCTGAGTCTTCAGTTCTATTCCACTTCTTGATCTGTCTGTCTCTGTACCAACACTATGCAGTTTTTTTTTCACTGCTGTTTCTTACTGGGATTGAATTCTGGGTTGATGATTCCCCCAGAAGTTCTTTTATTGCTGAAGATAGTTTTCACTATCCTGGCTTTTTCTTAATCCAAATGAATTTTCACATCACTCTTTCTATCTCTATTGTGTGACCTGAGTTGGATTTTGATGGAGATTGCATTGAATGTGTAGTTTGGTTTTGGCAAAATGGTCACCTTTACTATATTACTACTGTCAATCCATGAGCATGGAAGCTCTTTCTATCTTCTGAGACCGTCTTCAAATTCTTTCTTCAGATACTTGAACTTCTTGAATACAGATCATTCACTTTTTTGGTTAAACTCACACCAAGATACTTTATATTATTTGGGACTATTGTGACTTGTGTGAAATCACTTACTTTTCAGCCTGTCTATGGATACATTGAGGAGAGGAAGGCTCCTGGTATTTGGAGTTCATTTTATACCCTGACATTTTTCTGAAGTTGTTTATCAGGTAAAAGTTATCTGTTGGAACTTTTGGGATCACTTAATTACACAATCATATCATGTGCAAATAGTGATATTTTGATTTCTTCCCTTCCAATTTGCATCCCTTTGTCTTCTATTTGCTAGTCTGATTGCTCTGGCTATGACATGAAGAACTGTTGAATAAGTAGGGACAGAGTGGGCAGCCTTGTATAGTCCTTGATTTTAGTGAGATTGCTTCAAGTTTCTCTCCATTTAGATTGATCTTAGCTAGAGGTTTTCTGTATATTTCTTTCACTATGTTTAGACATGGACCTTCAATACCTGATCTTTCCACGACTTTTATCCTGAATTGCTGTTGAATTTTGTCAAATGCTTTCTTAGCATCTAATGAAATGATGACCATATGTCCTTATCTTTGAGTTTGTTTACATGTTGGATCACATTGATGGTTTTCTGTATATTAAAACGTTGCTGCATCCCTGATCATGACGGATGAATATTTTGATGTTTTTTTTTAGATTTGGTTTACAAGTATTTTATTGAGTATTTTTGCATAAATATTCATAATGGAAGTTGATCTGAAGTTCTCTTTGTTTGGTTTGGTCTTTGTGTGGTTTAGGTATAAGACTAATTGTGGCTACATAGAAGCTATATGATAGTGCACTGTTTTAATTTTGTGGATTAGTTTGGATAGTATTTTTATGAGGTCTTCTATGAAGGCTTAATAAAATGCTGTACGGAACCCAACTGAACTGGGATCTTTTTGTTTGGGAGAACATTAATAACTGCTTTTATTACTTTAGGATTAATGTTGTTTAGATGGTTTATTTGTTCCTGTTTTAACATTGGTACCTGGTATCTGTTTACAAAATTGTCCATTGCCTCCATATTTTCCAATTTTTCGAATATAGACTTTTATAGTGGAGTCTCATGATTTTTGCAATTTCTTCAAATTCTGTTATTATGTCTCCTTTCATTTCTCTAGTTTGTTACTGTGGATACAGTCTCTGTGACCACGGGTTAGTCTGACTAAGGGTTTATATATATCTTGTTGTTTTTCTCAAAGAAACAGCTTCTGGTGTTGTTGATTATTTGTAAAGTTTTTTGTTTCTACTTGGTTCATTTCAGCTCTGAGTTTGATTATTTCTGCTTCTACACCTCTGGGGTTTACTTATTTCTTTTGTTCTAGAGCTTTAAGTGTGTCACTAAGCTGCTGATATATGCTCTCTACTGTTTCTTCTACCAAGCATTCCGAGCTATAAGTTTTCCTCTAATACTGCTTTCATTGTGTCACTAATGTTTGGGAATGTTGTATCTTCATTTTCATTAAGTTCTAAGAACTCTTTAATTTCAAGTTGTCATAGAGTAGAGCATGGTTCAATTTCCATGTATACATGAGCTTTCTGTCATTATTGTTTTTATTCAAGACCAGTCTTAGTGTGTGGTGATCTTATAGAATGCATGGGATAATTTCTATCTTCCTGTATATATTGAGACCTGTTTAGTGACCAATTACATGGTTAATTTTGGAGAAGGTTCATTGAGGTTCTGAAAATAATGTATATCCTTTTATTTTTAGGATGGAATGTTCTATAAATATCTGTTAAATAAATTTGGTTCATAATCTCTTGTTATTTTCACATCTCTGTCCAAATTCTGTTTCCATGATCTTCCAGTGATGAGAGTGGGGTGTTGAAATCTCCTACTGTTATCTATTATGTGAAGTGCAATGTATGCTTTGTACTTTAGTAACGTTTTTTATGAATGCAGGTGCCCTTTCATTTGGAGTATAGATACATAGGTTTGAGAGTTCATCTTGATGGATATATCCTATGATGGCTATGAAGTCATCATCCTCCTTATCCTCCTTAGAAAGCCATTTCCTTCCTTATCTTTTGTTAAAGACTTTTATTTGATATTCAATTTTATTTGATATTATATCCAACTTCAGCTTGCTTCTTCAGGCAATTTTCTTGGAATTCTGTCAGGCCATGTACTGAGGTAAGGTGTCCGTTCTCGTCTCTGAGGTGTGTTTCCTGCTACAGCAAAATGCTCGATACTCTTTATGTATCCATTCTGTGAGTCTGTGCCTTTTCATTGGGGAATTGAGTCCATTGATGTAAAGAGATATTCATTTTTCTAATTAGAGGTAGAATTATGTTTCTTTGTCTCTCTTTTCATTTCATTGCAAGGACATTATATTCTTGTTTTCAGTAAGAGCAAAAATGTATTTTCTCTCCTTGTGTTGGAGTTTTCCATGTATTTTCTTTTGTAGGCCTGGATTTGCTGTAAGAGATTTCATAAATTTGGTTTTGTCATGGAATATCTTGGGTTTCTCTGTGTATGTTACTTGAATGTTTTACTGATACAATAACCTGGTCTGGCAATTTTGCTCTCTTAGGGTCTTTTTGACATCTGTCCAGGATATTCTCACTTTCATAGTCTCTGGTGAGAAATCTGGTGTAATTCTTATAGGTCTGACTATATATGTCACTTGTACCTTTTTCCCTTACTACTTTTAATATCTTTCTTTGTTTTGCACATTTGGTGTTTTGACGATTATGTGATGGGAGGAATTTCTTTCTCCTCAAATCTATTTGGAATTCTCTGTGCTTCTTGTTTGTTTATGGGCATCACTTTCTATAGGTCATGGAAGTTTTCTTTTTAATTTTGTTGAAGATATTTACCGGCCCATTAAGTTGGGAGTCATCTTTTTCTTCTATACCTATTAACCTCAGGTTTAAACTTTTCATTTTTTTCCTGGATTTCCTTATGTTTTTGGGCCAAGAACTTTTTGTTTTTACATTATCTTCATCAGTTGAATCATTGATTTCCTATGGAATGTCCTGCCTTGGATTCCTCTTCTATCTCTTACATTCTGTTGGAGATTCTTGTATCTCCGGATCCTTGTTTATTCCTTTGTTTTTCTATTTCCATCTTTTGTAAACTTTTGCTTTCTTTATTATTTCCATTTCTATTTTCAAGTCGTCCACCTATTTGGTCATTTTTCCTGTAATTCTTTCATGGATGTTTGTGTTTCCTCTCAAAGGGCTTCTCCTTTTTCACTTTTTGTTTTCCTACATTTTTTCTTAATAGATTTCTTTTGGTATCTCTCCATCACTATCAATAAATGTGATTTGAAATCTAAATCTTGCTTTTCAGAGTTTAAATATCCAGTGTTTTCTTTGGTGGGATAACTGCCTCTGCTGATGCCAAGTAGTATTGGTTTTGTTTCTTAGGTTTCTACGCTTGCCCCTAGGCATTGGGTTTTCTTTGGTGGTCTGTTCTCATGTGTAGGCAGCTCTCTCACCTATGGGATTTGGGTACAGGGAACAGTTTGGCCATTCAGCGAAGTCCTCATTGCAGACCATTGTGTGTACCGGTGGCTGACTGTTCCTATATCCAGTGTCCAGAAGCACTGTTCAATATCTCCTTGCATCAGGGATCTGGGCTGAGGTGCGCAGCTGTGTCAATTTGTCCTGCAGCCTCATATTTGATGCATGCACAAATTTAAATGCAAGTATAACATTCTGGTTCTTGAGTTGATTTTCGGAAATTTAACTGTAAGTGGAAAGGCCACACTCTCTACCTAAAGAGCTTCTTACAAATACAGAAACTACTAATTAAAAGGGGAAGTTTCTTTATAAATATTTCAAATTTAAAAAAGTATTCATTTTCTGTGTTAGCTGTGGGAAGGTTGTTTACTTGTTTTTGTTTGTTTTAATTTGTATATTGGAGAAGCCACAGTACATCAAAATAAGTGTGAAATGCATCCCAATAGAATCCTCTGCATTCCAGCAATTTTTCTAAAGAGCAGAGTCCACTGAAATGTCGAAGTATGTACAACAGACCTCCTGCTACATACTGTTTTCAGAGCTTTAAGTCTGTCTCATGTTCTCTACACTTAGATTTTTATAAATTTTGCATGAATGGATGCAGATCTAATCTAATAGATCTAATAAGCTAGTAACTGATTTTCAGTTCCTGCTCCCATGGGAAACTATGTATTGCCTTGATTTTGTTGTTGTTGTTGTTTGGGGAGCTGTGTTTTTTATTATCTCATAAAAATTAATCTTGTGATGAATTAGTGAATAGAAATGAAAATTATGTACGATGATGAGAAATTCCCCAAAACAGAGTGTACACAAAGTTAAATCTGAAATGTGTGTGAGTAGACATGCACACATTCTCATGACCCATGTAGCTGAGAAACATTCAACACCAGCTCAAACATAAGATTTGGGAAATTTATATCATTTCAAACACAATCAAACTCATTGGGAATACATTGTTTTCTCAGCCTTGTCTTTAAGTGACCAAATTGGGGAAAATGGATGTAAACAAATATTGCTACTCCTGCATTGTTGTTTATACTAACATTTTTAATTCATGTACAATCTCCATGTGCTCTTTGTGGTATTCTGTTTCTCTGTGTCTGTGTTTCTGCATGAATATATATACATGTGTATGTGGCATACATGTGAGTGTGTGTGCATGTGTGTGTGTGTGTGTACGTGTGAGTGTGTGTGTGTGTGTGTGTGTCTTATATGGTATTTGTAAACATAGGTAACATGTGTATTTGTAATTTGGAAATACTGAAACTCACATTTGATTTGTGGATCAACCATGCAACTGATCTACTCACATATCTCTGAAATTCCATTATATCCAGTGAATAGAGAGAAAACCCAATAGGCTTGTAGTATCTCCTATTCTACCTTTATCAGGAAAAAGTATTTTTTGGCAAGAAAACCCAAACTTCAGCAAAGACATATACACCCTACAAAACAGGAAAGGTTATGTCATTTGAAGGGAAAAAGATTTCAGACTGAGAGAAAAATGAGTTTGCCACATCTCCAATACTTGAGAGACATGAGATTGAACTTCAGAAGATATAATGGGAAGGGACAGGCAGAATCCCAAAGGAGCCAAAATAAGCTAAACACTGAGCTTTCATTACATGAGAACTCATGGATTGGTATGGTGGTAAACATAATGATAAGAATGTTGCAGTACATACTCAGTCTCCATATAAGGCTACAATGAACGAGATGAAAAGTAGTCGCCACCACAGTGCTAACAGCTACTTTAAAAGATACACTGTGAAACAGAATGTAACTATAGAAAGAAGAAAGATGTAACTGTAGAAAGAAGAAAGAGTACATTTTAAAACAGACAAGGCTGTGCTGGTTCCAAACATGTTTCCATGTGGATTAACAGCAGCTGCCATATGCAAAAGTGAACAAAGAGGAATGAACTGTATAGATACTATGTGTACGGAAATACAGGCAATTTGGTGGAATTCTAAGATGTTGAGATAAAAGGATAGGAAGAAATTTCTATCAAGTCGGGCACCATGTCTTGCTTTTAAATACTCACATTCAAGAGACTGAGGGAGAGAAATAAGGAATTTCAGGTTACCCTGGAATACATATCAAGACAACACCTCTTTTTCTCTTTTTTTTAAATTAAATCTTAAGGTCTGATTGAGCAGAATATCATGAACAATATTAAGAAAACAGAAATTTAATGCCTACGCAGTGATACTTTCATTAAGAAAACATGTTCTGGGGCTGAGGATTTAGCTCAGTGGTAGAGCGCTTACCTAGGAAGCACAAGGCCCTGGGTTCGGTCCCCAGCTCCGAAAAAAAGAACCAAAAAAAAAAAAAAGAAAACATGTTCTATGAAGAGACAACCATTAAGTTACAGATAACAACTGCCATATTGAAGGCAGTTCAGAATGAAGGGTTATGGTCCTGTTTGGTTGATCCTTCTTCTCTTTCATGGCTCAGATGTGTCTCTGACCATGTCATTATTGTGCAGACATCTAGATGTTCCTTGGCTTTAAATTTATGTATGTAAACCAATAACATTTTTAATCAAATGATTATTTGATTTTACATTACTTTCAAAAATAATGGGTCTTGAGGAAATTATACCTTTATCGTGTGTGGGTTTGAATATTCATAATAGCAACAGAGAATAATTGGGGTCCAACACACACACACACTGGGTGGTTGGAGACTATACCTGTGGCAACACGAAAGCATAGAAATAAGTGGGCTGATCTGTTTTTCTGCCTAACATTTTTAACTAATTAATGATTAGAATGGGTAAAAAATTGAGATACAGTCAACTTTTTCCTTAATTTGAATGATTGTTTACACAGCATGTGAATCTGAACTCAGACCCATGGTAAACCTTCAGCCTGAACTTCATTAGTGCCAAGACTACAAGTATGCACCATCTATGTAAATATTTGGACACTTTGCTCAATGCTTAGCACACTTTGGAAAACACCCTGGTGTTAAGAAAGAAAGTATGAGATATGAAATCTGTGAGAATAAATCACATCTAAGCTTTGATTTTTGTGAGTACAGAGAAAGACTTTGACTCCAATGTAAGTGAGTGTCTAAAAGTATTAAAAATCAATATTTCTTTTCTGCAAGTATTCTCTAATTGCTTACTGCTCTGTCTTCCAGGAGATGAGTGTCAATTGTGTCAATTGCTCTTTGTGGCAGGAAAAGGGCTTGTCTTTCGAAATGAAGAACTTTGAGGTTCTTGGAGAATGCTTCATCCTGTTAACCCTCATTCTGCCTCATAGCATTTGCTATCTACACAACCAACTCGCCACACCCCTATGTACTTCTTTCTGGCAAACTTATGTATCCTGGAATGGTTACACTGGCTCTGTCATACCCAAGATATGGAGAGCCTTGTAAGTGAGATCTGAGGAATTCGCTCAGGAGGGATGTGCCAAACAAATGTTTTTCTTCATACTTAGTATAACTGAGTGCTGCCTTGGCAGCTATGGCCTTTGACCACTGTATGGCCCTACTTCACTATTCAAATACAAATGAGCAGTGAGGTATGTTCCCTGTTACAATTTTTTTTTCCTGGGGAATAGTGTAGCCTTGTAGGGTTGGGACAAAACTACTTGAGACCCAAATTTAACCACCCACAAGTAGTTGATAAATTCTTGGTCATCTTCCATACTACTGTGATATTCATGCTGAACCCCATCTTCTATGTGGCTTAATGAACCAAGAAGTCAAGGCAGCACAGAGAAGAACTCTGGGTCAGAAGAAAGGTCTGATAATAAATAGGTAATTAAGAGTCCTAAAGTGCTCTTTCAAAAAGGTGCAAATTCTGTGAAAGAAAGAAAACAAATCCACTATGCTCTTTCTGCTGTCTTCAAACTTAAGTAACATAACTTTGTTTTTTTTTTATTAACTTGAGTATTTCTTATATACATTTTGTTATTCCCTTTCCCGGTTTCCGGGCAAACATCCCGCTCCCCCCCTCCTTACGGTGTTCCCTTTATTCACCACCATGCTTAATGTAAACAATTGTAAAGCATGCTGCTACTAAATTACTTTAGTAGATTAGTCCAGTACTTAAACGTTTTCATCTGGTCAGAGTTTAAACCACATACTAATCTCTCTCAGGGGCCCTGAAAAATTCCTATATCCATTCGCCTGGAAATCTTCCAGAAATTGTTTGTAAATGATCTCAGCTCATTATGCTACAATTCCATATTCCTCAGTACATGTAAATTCATTGCATTGGACAGGAACTGGTAAGTAGTTTTCTAGGACAGTGAATTGTTATCCTCTGCTTTGTGTACTATTTGGTCAGTCCATGTACTTCCAGTTCTGGGCACCCAGGTCCTATGATTTTGGAACATGAGTCGTCTTTCCTCTCTCTTTTGATTTCTAATAAGGCAGTGGAAAAGAATTTCAGCTGGTTGATTCTCAACTTCAATATCATAGTTTCAGATAAACAAACACAGACACGCATACACACACACATGTACAAACACACATGTACAAACACACACACACACATACACACACAGACACACACACACTCACAAACACAGACACATGCAAAACTGCTCTTTACTTAGTTTACTTACTTACTTACACACACACACACACACACACACACACACACACACCTGCTTCTTTACCTTCAAGGTTACCTAGTTATTTTCATAGTTATTTGTTTATTTATTCACTTTACCTACTGCACACCCCCCTCCAGTTCACCCTTCTCACAGTTTTTCTCCTAGCCCTTTCTCCTCTGATCAGGAGTGGACCCCACGGGTATCTCCTCACCTTGCATATCTAGTCTCTGTGTTCACATCATTATCTGCTACAGAAGCCAGATACAGCAGCCTAGATGATATAGGTGTGGAGGTAGGAGGTCATATCCAGAAAGAGGCAGAGAGCTGGGGTGGTGAGATGCCCATGAATCAATGAGTGTTTCTTAGCTGAGACTCACAGCCTCACTGATATGGACCTGAAGAAGCCATCTCCTGTAGCCAGAGAGCAAACCAAATGGAATGATAGAGACACCAACTTTTGACCCAAAATTTATTGTGACCACAAGAAATGAATTTCCGTGAATAGAGCAGAGAGTGTGGAATGATTGACCAATGATTAGTGCAGATTAAGACTCACCCCATTGATGAGCACCGATCCCTGACACTATCAATGAAACTCTGTTATGCTTGGAGAAAGGAATCTAGGTTGACTTCCCTCTGAGATACCTACCAAACTGCTGACTCAGACAGAAGCAGACATCAACTAGCCAAACTCTAGATAGAGCTTGGGACTCTGATGGAAGAATAGAATGAAAAGGATTATGACATCTAAGGACATAGGCACTCCAGAGTCTTCACGTGGGTACCAAAAATAGAATTGGGCTTTCACAAAATATGTTGTCCATAGATGGGACATCTGTGTCTTTAAAATACATTTATTTATTTATTCACATTACATCCCAATATCACAGATGTGCATTCTGATCTTTTAAAGCAGATATGACATATTTATACAGATGTGCCAGATTTCTGTTTTTTTTAAAGATTCTTATAAGAGTAATTATAAAGATAAATAATACAATACTTAACCATTTATTTCTCTGTAAATTCAAATTGCTTGTTTATGAAGTTGCGTTGGCCTTGGGAGTAATTTGTTTTCTTTATGTGTACTTTGTAATATTTGTTCTAATACAGTATTGGGTATCACTTTTTTCATCACTAAGCAAGAGAAGAAAACTAAACATAATCACAATTGTGTGTAATACAATATTCAATAAATTAGTGGTCTATATGGAAAATACTGCCTGTTGGGAAAGAGAAAACATAGAATATTAAACTGTAAGTCACATGAATGAACCTGGGAATAAAAATATTATCTAGAAGAATCTCCTAAACTTTTGTTTCTAAATCATTTCCTACCCATGCCAAGCCCCAGACTAACTTTCTCCATTCAGAACATGTAACCATTGATGAGGACAAAAGAAGTCTCTAGACTTAGAGAGATGGAGTACATAAAGGTTTACCCTTGTGTCACAAGAGAGTCTCCTGGAAAAGGCACTCTCAAAACTGGTCAGTGTGGTGAAAGCTGTTCAGCAGGTAGGCCTTGGCAGTTCTCAGTGACATTATCATTAGGCCCTCCCTGAAAAATCTCTTTTTATCCTGGAGAGCCCTAGCTCCTTCTGTAATGTCACAAGTGTTGCTGTGACAGCAAATGCCTCTCAGATATTCTTTCAGTACCTCTAGGGCTTACTAATTGGCCTTTAATTCAGAGTAAACAGCCATTTGGGAGGGAGAACAAAGAGGATGAGGAGATCAGAGATGGGAGAAAGAAGCTGCCGGTATTGGTATAAAAAAGGAAGAAATATGTGGTCCATTGCAGAGCTCAGTTAGCACTGGGTAGGGGTTTAGTGGGTTCCCTGAAGAGACAGCCTTGATCTGAGCCTTCCACATATGGAATCCGGAGATGGAAGAATCTCAGAAAACATCTGGACTTCCCTGATCTTATGGTTCCTGAAAGTCAGAGAGTTTATATCATTCATTTCTTTATTCCAAAAGCCATGTTTTGGGAATGGCACAGTTGTTTACTGAGAGCCCATGGCCATTATTCTTTTGTCAAGAAGAAAAACATCCTAAGGAAGAAGGGATGGACAAGTATTTTGTCCTTAGCTCAGAGTAAACTCCTCCAGGATTATGGATCCCTGTAGTGCAGTTTGTGTATGACACTGATATCTGGGAGAGAAGTGCTTCTAGTTCAGTCTTCATCATCTCTGTCTTTCACTAGTATTACTCTGACTACCATTCCCTGACAGTGACTCTCAAGACTTCAGAGTCAATAGGTGTGATTAGCTGGCAGTTTCTTTTTCATTTTTTTTTACTTTTTACCAAATATTATTACTTTTGTGATTGGATATTTCTATAATAACATTTCAAATATTTTTTCCTTTCTCAATTTCCTGTACAAAAGTTCCCTAACAGGTCCCCTCCCCTTCTTCTATAAACCCCTTGCATACCTTTGACATTCCCTTGAACAGGGTGTCAAAAGGAAAACCAAGGAATTCTCTTTCCATTCGTGCCCACCAAAGCCATCCTCTGCTACATATCCTGTTTGAGCCACAGTTCTCTCCTTGCACATTCTTTGAATATGAGTTTAGTACCAGAAATCTCTGGTTCATTGGCTTTGTTTTTCTTATGGGGTTGAAAGTCCCTCCAGCACTTGTAATCCTATCTCAAAATCTGCCAACAAGAGACCCTTTTCAAGTTTACTGGTTTGACAGTAGCTTTCATTTCCTGTATTTGATATACTCTAGCTGTTTCTCTCAGAAAGATCTATATCCAGTTCCTGGCATCAGGGACTTCTTAGCTTCATCAATCTTATCTAGTTTTGGTGGCTGAATATATATATACTTTTGGTGGCTCCAACAGGTATGAGGCTAGGTGGAATTGTAACATGGATTCTGTGCAACTAGGTCAAGAATTTAAAATCCAGAAATGACAAAGCCAAATAGACTCCATCCTGTATTTATGAAACTATTGAAGTTGAGGTTTCCTTGACTTCAAGACATTCCTCTCCCTGCCCATCTTCCTGACTTCCATGTTTGGACAGAAGAAAGAATCATGGTAAAACATCCAAAACCCTCAACTCTGGCCCTAGGAACATAGGAAGGTAGATATTATAGAACTAATATCAAATGGGAATATAGAACTGCATTCCATAGTCCATGTTGTCTCTTGCTTTACAGATGTCTCGTAATTTTTGGATGAAATATGCATTTCAGAGTTCATCATTTGAAGTAGGCACACAATATTTTCACTGTTCTGTTCACTACATAGCTGTGCCCCCTTTGTTACCAAAATCATTGCAAAAAATTGGAAATGGAAAACAGAATTTTTGAATGCACATTCAGGAATATATATATATATATATATATATATATATATATATATATATATATATATATATATATATATATATATATATATTCCCCTATCAAGTAACGTACAATTAGAAAATGTAATACAATAGTCATTCAAGTAAAGGTCTGAAGGAAAATCCTGCCTTGGGAAACATAGGAAAGCTAGGGAAATTGAACTGTAAGTCACAGGAACAGACCTGGTAATAGGATAATGATCCAGAAGAATCTCCTCTGACTTCACGTTCTGAGATCATTTCTTGACACATGTCAAGCCCCTGAATAATTTTCTCAATTCAGAGCATGTAACCAATAATGAAGCAAAGAGAAGTCCCTAGCTTTAGAGATTAGCAATGTAAAGGTTTCCACTGTGTCACAGGAGACATCCTGGAAAGGGCACCCTCAATACTCTTCAATGTAAGGAAAGCTGTTTAGCAGGTAAGCCATTGCAGTACTCAGTGACATCATAAATAGGCCCTTCCTAAAAAAATCTCTTTATCTTGCAGAGCCCTTGCTTCTTCTGTGATGTCACAATTGTTGCTGTGACATCATCTGTCTCTCAGATATTACTTCAGTCCCTCTAGAGTATACTAATTGATATGTAATTCAGAGTAAACAGCTTGGGGGAGGGAGAAAAATGAAGATGAAGAGATAAGAAATGGGGACAAGTAACCTGGACTTCTGTCTTGGTATAAAAAAAGGGAAGAAATACGTTGTCCATGGGAAACCTTTGTGAGACCTTTGTAAGGGTTGAGTTGGTTCGCTGAAGAGATAGCCTTGAACTGAGCCTTCCACATATGGGAATCAGGAGCTTGGAACCTCTCAGAAGCATCTGGACTTCCCTCCTTGTTATGGTTCCTGGAAGTCAGAGAGTTTCTATCATCAATATCTTTATCCCAAAATCCAAGTGATGGGAAGGGCAATAATTTTCTTCCTGAGAGCTCATGGGTTATGTTATTTTTGACCAAAAGTAAAAGGACCTAAGGAAGAAGGGAAGGACAAGTATTGTATCCCTAGCTCAGAGTAAACTCCTCCATGATTTCTATATCTATAGTGAAGTTTGAGTCTGACACTGATATCTGGGAGAGAGAAGTGCTTCTAATTGAGACTTCACCATCTCAGTCTTTCCAATATTATATCTGTGACTACCAATCCCTGACAGTGACCCATTAGATTTCTGTGTCAATAGCTGTGATTAGCTGGCTGTTTTCATTTCTTATATTTCTTTTTTTAATTTTCTACAAATTTTATTTGTTTTTCTAAATATGTATTTCTCTATTTAAAATTATAATATTTTTTCCTTTAAGAGTTTCCTCCCATAAAATCCCTAACCGGTCCCTATCCACTTCTTCTATAACCCTCTTATTGTCCCTTCAAATTTTCAATAACTCTGAATCAAACTATGGGAGGACCAAGGGTTTCTTCTTCCATTGGTGCCCAACAAGGCCATTCTCTGCTACATATGCAGCTGGAGACATGTGGTCTGTTCACGTTCAGTCTTTCAATATTAGTCTCATACCAGAAAATTTTGGTTCATTAACATTGCTGTTCTTATGGGGTTGAAAGTACCTTCAGCTCTTGTTAGCCTTTCTCAAATTCTACCAACATGAGGTCCATTTTCAGTTCACTGGTTTGCCACTAGCATACACTTTTGTATTTGACATGCTCTAGCTGTGTCTCTCAAATCATATCTATATCCATTTTCTGGGCAGAATGCACTTCTTAGCTTCATCAATCTTACCTATTATTGGCAGCTGTATGTATATATATATATATATATATACACACACTTTTGGTGCCTACAGGTGTTTGTTTAGGTGGAATGTTAACGTGGATTCTGTGCAACTAGTTCAAGAATGTAGAATTTACAAAGGACAATGTTAAATAGACTCCCTCCTGTACTTGAAGCTGAGGTTTCACTGTTCCTCAAGCTTTTCCTAACCCTGCCCATCCTCCTGTTCCTTATATTTAGCTTTAAGAAAGAATCATGGTAAAATATTTAAAACCTTCAAGGCTGGCCATGGGAACACAGGAAGGTAGATAGTGTATTACAGATATCAAATATGAATAGAGAACTGAATTTATAGTCCATGAGGTCCTTTGTTTTATTGGTGTCTGGTAATTTTTCGATAAAATAAGGATTTGGGAGTTGATCACTTGACTTATGTACACAATATCTCCACTGTTGTATTGACTCAATAGAGCCAAGTTTTTTTCCGAATTCATTGCAAAAAAAAAAAAGAAATTGGAAATATGAAATTTTGAGTACGCATGCAGGAATGTATATATAATGTCCACTGTCAATGAATGTACAATCAAAAAATGTAAAAAATATTCACTCATTTTAAGGTCTGTAGTAGGTAAAATACTGGCACATGGAAAACTGAGGAAACCTAGGGAATAGAATTGAATGTCACAGGATTGACCCTGGGAATAAAATTAATCTCCAGAAGAATCTCCTTCACTCCTTGCTCCTATATCTTTTCTACCCTTGCCAAGCCCCTGAGGAACTTTCTCCATTCAGAGCCGTAATCACTAATGAAGCAGAGAGAATTCCCTAGAATAGAGAGATGTAAAATGTAAAGGTTTCCCACTGTGTCACAGGAGATTCTCCAGGAAATTGCACTCCAAATCTGGTCAATGTAAGGAAATCTGTTCAGCAGGTAGGTTATGGCAGTTCTCAGTGACGTCATCATTAGGCCCTCCCTGAAAATCTCTTGTATCCTGGAGAGCCCTCTTGCTTCTGTGATGTCACAAGTGTTCTTGTGACTGCAAATGCCTCTCAGATATCCCTTCAGTACCCCAGGGTTTACTAATTGCCTGTAATTCAGAGTAAACAGCCAGTTGAGAGGGAGAAAAAAAGAGCATGAAGAGATCAGAGATGGGCGTGATAGCTGTACTACTGTCTTGTATGAAGAAATGAAGGAAGATGTGGTATATGTGAAAGCTCAGTGAAACATGGGTAGGCATTGAGTGGCATCATTGAAGTGATAGCCTTGATCTGAGCCTTCCACATATGGGAATAAGGAGATTGGAGCCTCTCAGTAGAATCTGGACTTCCCTGCTTTTTATGGTTCCTGAAAGTCAGAGAGTTTATATCATTACTTTCTTTATTCCAAAGGACAGATTTTCATCTGGGCACATTTGTTTTCCTGACAGCTCATGGCTTTTCTCTTTTTGTCCAGAAAAACCCTCCTAAGGAAGAAAAGAAAGACAAGTATTGTGTCCTCAGTTCAGAGTAACCTCCATTATTTGGATACATATAGTGAAGTTTGTGTCTGACACTGATATCTGGGAGAGAGAAGTGCTTCTAGTTGAGACCTCATCATCTCAATCTTTTGACTAGTATTACTCTGACTACTATTCCCTGACAGTGAATCTTTACATTTCTTAGACCATAGATGTGATTTGCTGTGCTCCTTTCTTTTATTTCTTTTATTTCTTTTATTATTTTAAAAACTTAATTGTATTTTTAATTGCTTATTTCTATATTTACATTTCAAATGTTATTTCCTTTCCCACTTTTCTGTCCAAAAGATCTCTAACTAGTCCCACTCCTTCTCCTCTAATACCCTCTTTACTGTCCCTTGACATTTCCTTGAACTATCAGTCAAACCTAGGGAGGACTAAGGGCTTCTCCTTCCATTTGTGCAAGACCATCCTATGCTACATATGCATTTGGAGCCAGAGGTCTGTCCACAAACAGTTTTTGATTATTGTTTTAGTTCCAGAACGCTCTGGTTCATTGACTTTTTTGTTCAAATGTGATTGAAAGCACAATTAGCTCTTGTAATCCTTTCTCAAAATCTACCAACAAAAGGTCCATTTTCAGTTCACTGGTTTGGCACTAGCATTCACTTCGCTATTTGACATGCTCTAGTTTTGCCTGCCAGGAAAACTTATATCTGGTTCCTGGCAGCATGCACTACTTCTTAACTTCTTCAATCTTACCTTGTTTTGCGCTGCACATATATACTCTTGTGCTGCTCTGACTATTATTCACCTGACTATGACCCTTTAGATTTCTGAGTCAATAGATATGATTAAGTGGCAGTTCTCTATTCAGGTATATTATCATAGGCTAGCTATGGAAGAGGCTTTGATGAGGGACAAGCTCACCTACACATCTCCTCCCACCCCAGGTAAGGATATTTTTGTCCTTCAGTCAAATGAGGCCAACATTCTTTTCTGCCTAGTGTCCTGATGCCTTGCTGAAAATCAAGAAATTGTCACTCCTGTGTGCAAAGCTGGACAGTCAATGACTGGTAAGAGAGTGATATATTCATGAATAAAGGGCCAAAGACATGTGACTGGTGGGCGCCATTACTTGCTGCCTTATCCCATGACAGACCCTGGCTAAAAGAGTCTCTTGGCCATGTGACAAATATCACTCCAACCTAAGACCGACAAAGTTCTGGAGGGGTTCATTCCAGGATAAGCATGGCCATTTGACACATATTCTCTTAACCATAGGAAGGGGGAGATGTTGGGAGTGATGTCATTGAAGACCTATGTTGTTGATGTTATTATTATGGTTAGAATTAAGCATGACTGGGTTCATGCAAAATCCCCAGCCAGGTGCAGGAGCCTATTACAAATCTGGTGGTTAAGAAAAATAATAATATGATAAAGTTGTCCTTGATGACTAATAATATGACAAAATCTGTGAACTTTCTGACATCCTGTCAACATTGCCTGATTTTCTGACCACATGAATATTTTGTCCTTGTCCTACATAAGTGTTTCTTACTTCCCCTCCCTCTGTTACCCCTGTTACAGTATAAATTCAGCTATGGTGAAAAATAAAATTGACGTGTGGTTCAGACTCTTGTCTTGGTGTCCTTCTTCACGTTGTTTGTCCCCATTTCTCTAACAGGTACCCTCAGACCCCTAACTTACACAGCTCCTGTAATCCTTTCTCAAAATTTACTAACAAAAGGTGCATTTAAAGGTCACTGGTTTACAACTATCACTCACTGCTGTATTTGACATGCTCTAGCTGTGTCTCTCAGGGAATATCTGTATAAAGTTCCGGGCAGGATGCACTCCTTACCTTCATCAATCATACCTAGTTTTGGTAGCATACACACACATATTGGTGGAATATATACACATTTGGTGTCTCCTAAAGCTTGGAGGTAATGAGGAATTTTAACATGCATTCTGAGCAACTAGGTCAAGAATGTAGAATCCACAAATGACAGTGCCAAATAGACTTCCTCCTTCTGACAGAAACTATTGATGTTGAGGTTTCCCCTGGACCTCAAGCCATTCCTCTCCCTGACCCTCCTCCTATATTTTATGTTTTCCCTGAAGAAAGAGTTATGGTAAAACAACTAAAACCCTCAAGTCTGGCCATGTGAACACATGAAGGTGCAGTGGATATTAGAGAATGATATCTAATGGAACTACACAAACACACTATGTAATCCATGTTGTTCTTTGCTTTACTGATGTCTGGTAATTGTTGGATAAAATAAGGATTAGGGAGTTTTTAATTTGGAGGAGGTCCACAATATTTACACTGTCATATTCACTCTATAGCTGAGCCCTCTTTGTTGCCAAAATCATTGCAAAAAAAACTTGAATTGGAAAACAAATTTTTGAATACACATTCAGGAATATAAAGTCCCATATAAAGGAATGTACAATAAGAAAATGTAAAAAAAAATATTCACTCAATTAAAGGTCTGTAGTGAAAACACTAGACTTTGGAAAAAAGAGAAACCTACACTGAATCATATGTTACAGGAATGGTTCACTGAATAAAATTATTATCCAGAAGAATCTCCTCCACACCACATTCCTAGAACATTTCTACCTATGCCAAGCCCCTGACTAACTTTCTCTATTCAGAAATATGTAACCACTAATGAAGCAAATGAGGTCTGTAGCTGTAGAAAGATGTAGCACATAAAGGTTTCCTCTGTGTCACAGGAGACACTCCCTGTAAAAGGCACCTTGAATCTGGTCAATGTAAGGAAAGCTTTTCAGCAGGTAGGCCATGGCAGTTCTCAATGACATCATCATTAGGCCCTCCCTGAAAAATCTCTTGCGTCCTATAGAGAGCCCTAGCTTCTTCTGTGATGTCACAAGTGTTGTCATGTCTTCAACTGCACCTCGTATATTCCTTCAGTACCTCTAGGGTTTACAATTACCCTTCTATTCAAGGTAAACAGCTATTTGGGGAGGGGAGAACAAAGAGATTGAAGATATCAGAGATGGGGAACAGGAAGCTGGCCTTCTATCTTCATATAAAAAAGGAAGAAATACATGGTCCTTGGTAATACTCAGTTATTCCTGGGTAGAGGTTGAGTGGTTCCACTGAGGTGACAGCCTTTATCTCAGCCTTCCACATACGGGAATTGGGAGGTGTCATATTTTTCAAAGCATCTGCACTTTCCTCATTTTAATGGTTCCTGAAATTCAGAGACTTTAAATCACAATTTCTTCATTCCAAAAAGCACGGTTTGGAATGGGCACAGTTGTTTACCTGAGAGCTCTTGGCTTTTATTATTTTTGCCCTGAAGAAAAAGGTGCTAAGGAAGAAGCCAAAGGCATGTATTGTGTCCTCATCTCAGTGTAAACACCTCCATGCTTTGGATATCTATTGTGCAATTTGTGTCTGACACTGACATCTGGGAGAGAGAAGTGCTTCTAGTTGAGACTTCATCATCTTAGTATTTCCACTAGTATTACTCTGATTACCATTCCCTGACAGTGAGCCTTTAGATTTCTGAGTCAATATGTGTAATTAGCTGACAGATTTCTTTCTTAATTTTCTTTCTTTTTTTTAATTTTTAGCAAATTTTATTATTTTTTTAATTGGATATTTCTATATTTGCATTTCAACTTTTATTTTCTCTTTCCCAGGTCCCTGTCCATAAGAGATCTAACTAGTGCCCTTCTTCTATTATGCCATCGCTTTGAAAGCAACCTTGATATTCCTTTGAACCAGAGTTGTCCTAGTTGGAGAACTAGAAATTTCCTTCCATTGGTTCCAAACAGCTATCCCTTCTGCTATATGTGCAGTTGGAGCCATAGGTCTGTCCATGTACAGTCTTTGAATATTGGTCTGGTGTCAGAAAGCTCTTGTTCAATTGCATTGTTGTTCTTATAGGTTGAAATCTCCTTCAGCTCTTGTAATCCTTTCTCAAACTATACCAAGAATATGTCCGTTTTCAGTTCATTCTGTGCCACAAGCATTCACTTCTGTATTTGACAGATTCCAACTGTTTCTCTCAAGAAAGATCTATATCTGGTTACTTGCAGCATGCACTTCTAGCTTCTTCAATCTTATCTGGTTTTCGTGATATGTATATATATATATATATATATATAATATTTATTATAATATATATACATATATATATAATATATATATACATATATATATGCATATATATATATATATATATATATAAATGTATATTTTCCATGAGGATGTAATGCTCAGAATGGATCCTTCAGTTTCTCCTCTAATTTCATAGATATTTTTGTTCCCCCTTTTAAAAGAGTGAAGCAAGCACATTTTGGAGTCCTTCTTGGGCTTCCAGTGGTCTGTAGTCTGCATCTTCGGTAATTTGAGCTTTTGCGGCAATATCTATTTTTGGTGATTTCATACCATGTGTGTGTTTCTGTGGTTGTTACCTCAGTTAGTATTACATTTTCTATTTCAATCCATTTGTCTATGAATTTTCTCTTTTGGAAATCTTTGCTTTTAATAGCTGAATAGTACACCATTGTGTAGAAATACTATATTTTCTGTATCCATTCCTATGATTTGTGCAGTTAGGTTCCTCTAGCTCCTGGTATCATGAATAAGGCTGCTATGAACATCGTTGAACATGTCTTTTTTGTTTGTTGAGCATCCTTGGTTATATGCCCATAGGTATATCTGGGTCCTCAGGTAGTGAAATTTCCAATTTTTTGAGGAATCTCCAGACTCATTTCCAGAATGGTTGAATAATTTACATTCCCACCAACAAAGAAAAATCATTCCTCCTCTTTGACAACTTTATCAATATCTGCTGTCTCCTGAGTTTTTTACTTCAGACATTCTTATATGTGTGAGATGGAATCTCAGGCTGTTTTCATTTACATTTCCTTGATGACTAAGTACTTTGAACATTTCTTTAGATGCTTCTTAGATATTTGATTTTCCTCGGTTGAGAAATCTTTGTTTAATTCTGGAACATAATTTTAATAGGGTTATTTGTCTCTCAGAAGTCTAACTTATGAGTTCTTTGTATATATTGGTAATAGCCCTCCATCAGATGGAGGATTGGTATAGACCTTTTCCAAATCTGTTCCTTGCTGTTTTGTCCTAACAGTGTCCTTTGGAAGGCAGTTTCCTACTACAGTGAAGAACTGTCAGTTAGTAACTAGAACACGGAGTGGTTCTCTCCTGACTTCCTGACAGTAATTGGGAAAACTAAACAAATCATGTTATACTCCCTACAAGCATCCCTATCTATAGTAGTGGGTCTAGAGAGACTTATCTGTGATTGTGGGCATCAGTCAAAGAAATGTAGGTTGGGAGATTGCAGTTTTCATCCTGACTTCTTTTAATCACAGGCTATGGTGTTGTGAAGCCAAGATATACCATGTGCAGCTGTGAATAGGCCTGAGAAGGCTAACCTCTTGGATTTCTGAAGCATTGCTAAGGGATCCAGAGGAAATCAGCACCCCTGCACAACAGAACTCTGGGAATGCTGACACTCTTGCTTCATCTCTATATGAAGCTAATTAAAAACATCACCTCTCAGGAATGTCTTTTGGAATATCCTTCAGTGTGCTAGCATTGGACTGCAATGAAATACTATGCAGGAGAGGTGTGGGAAACACTCAGTGTCTTCCATTCAGGATCAGAGAGATGAGCTGTATTCACATTCAATTGACTGTGTGCGTTCCTGGATCTTTGCTTTGATCATGGAGATCTATTGTATCATACGTCATTGTTCATGTGGCCAAGTTGTGGGGGAAGCATGACAAACAATTATTTCCCATTTTCTAACTCTTCATTTTAGGGTAATAGATTTTAGTGAAACCCTTCACATTTTATATTGTAAACCAACTGACCAACCTTTTCTTCAATAAACTCTTCTCTAATATCCGTACACCGTGTGTGTGTGTGTGTGTGTGTGTGTATGTGTGTGTGTTTGTCTACTTATATTGTTAATTTTTATGCAAGTTTACAGAAATCTTGTCACTGAAAGGAGTCTATGTAAGAAATTTAGAAACTGTGGATGAGGAAGCATCCAAATATTCTCCCAAACATGACCTTCTAGAAATAGTAGCATAATCAACAATAAAATAATACACTTGAAAGTAAAACTTGGAGGAAATGCCCTGGCATGGCTACATTATCACTGTTAACTGTTACATATTTCTCTTGGCTTCTTTGGCCAGACATGAAGGCTCTGAAGCAAAGGTGCATCCTGTTGATCTGTGAATAACCTGTAGCAGACTATCAATTGGTCACATGAATCATATGAAAGGAGTGACAAGAGAGTGTATCAGGCCATTGTGACACTGCTCTACCAATGGAAACACTGAAGGGTTGACAATCACAGAATGAGGTCTCATGTTTGAACTTTGACACCCAGCTTGGCAAAGTGTAATCAGTTCACTTCCTGAGTACCATCCACAAGCCAAGGGTAGGCTCAGATGATGGACCGTTGAAAATAGCTGCTATTCATTTTGAGCTACTTTTCAGGATAAGTGGAAGACCATTCATCCTCTTGTGATATGGGAGATCAGAGTAATGAGATGTAATTGAGGGGACAAATCTGTGTTTTTTTTTTTGGACCACCATAACTACATTTTCCAAGCTAAGGATTTGCTCAAGGAAGTCTAGTGTCTCACATTGGTATAGGTCAATTTTGTATGATCTCAATAGCAGAACTGGCTCCAGGTTTCTTTCTTAGTTACTGGGATTTACAGGCAGTCATTTATACTTTGTTTTCTAGATTGACAAATTATTTTCTGGCTTCTTATACAAAAGGCATAGTATTCTCTCTCTCTCTCTCTCTCTCTCTCTCTCTCTCTCTCTCTCTCTCTCTGTATGTATATGTCTTTGTCTCTTTGTCTCATCTCTCTTTCTCTGTCTGCCTCTCTGTCCTATTTTTCAGCTTTCCCTACAACAGTCTTTACTAATGATAACATATTTCATGTCATTTTATGCACTTGCTTCTCTCATAAAACCCCAGTGTGTTCTGAACTTGCTGTCCACTGGAGAACCACAATTGAAAATAGAATTTATGTCCAAATCTACTAGACTAGAACTTTAACAACTGAGAAGAAGTAGAATATTCAACAACTCACAACAACCCTAGGGGCCAAGGATCATGTATGGAAGGAATATTGTCAGAGATCCAAGAAATGCATGCCAGGCTGACCATGGACTGTCTTCTCTTTACAGGGACGGCCAGCATCAGGAGAAAGGTAACATGGGGTTTTAATAAACATGCATCCTGTAATAATACCTAGTCTCCTCCCTTACTTTACCCTTCCCTGTCTGTGTTTTCCTAATGGATGTTGTACATAAATGTAGTAGTGACTGCCTTTCAGGAGTACAGAAGTTGTCACATGTGGCACCCAAATGAAGAATTTGACTTTTCTTCCCTGGCTGAAACTCCATACCAATGATCTACATACAACATCTTTTTCCCAATGATTCCTGCTTTGTTTTGTGTGTGTGAGTGTGTGTGTGTGTTTTTTTTTTGCGTGTGTCTTTCTGTCTTTCTTTCTGTCTTTCTGCCTTTATCTCTGTCTGTTTCTTCCCCATGATACCTCTCTGTACTTCAGTTTGACAACTTAATTGCTCATTCCAAGATTGACCCATCAAGCTTTCTCTGAGTGTTTGCTTTTGATGACTCAAATTACACCTGTCTTAATCAATGCACCTATAGCCAGAACTGTGTACCACTGATCTCATCACAACCAGCCTCACATGGCTAAAATAAGTAGTTTTCGAGGCTCTGAAGGAAGTTTTAACAGAATGTATGTTTTCTGTATTTTTTACCCCCTATCCAATCTGTTGTAGTCTGTGGATCTTCCCCAAGTCTTTGCTTAATTGTATTTATCTATGTACATGGCCTACTGGGAAGCCATCAACACAAACTACCAATATTACTTAGCAGGAGGAGTAGATGAAGAATTTGGATACATTACTCATTGAGCTACAGAAGATGTCCCCTGAGATGGATTAACTGTGTTGAATCATCGAATCACTGACAAACAGTCTGAACTATGTTTTCAGTTTACTTTCTTTGTCATTTTGAGTGTGCTACCGAAGGTGAGGGCAAAAATTTGTGGGCTATGTTTGAAAATTGAGTTTCTCTCTTCATGCATGAATGTGGTAAAAAATACAATAGATCAGTGATATCTCTGGGTAAGAAGGGACAGTGATAGAAAGTCTTCCCTTGTGTCTCAGGCAAAAATCTTTGAAAGGGCAACTTGGCTTGTTTATTTGGATAAGATCTAGTTAATGGGTAGTTTTGTGCTGTTGAAGGGGACTCTCATCTGGATATTCTAACGTATGCTGGAAATTCCACGATAGTCTCTGTGATGTCTCTAGTGTAATGGAAACAGAAACTGCCCTTCTGGCATTTAGTAAGTACTTATTGGTTTACCCACAAAAATGTTTTTCAGTATGATCAAGCTATTTACAGAGAAAACAGAGAGCATGGAGAGGCAAAAGAGAGAGGAAGAATAAATTAAGATACTTTCTTGTTATAGAACTGAACACATAAATTATCTGGTGGGAAAGGGAGAGGGAGAGCAGTGGACTGGTTCTTAGGAGCTTCCTAGAGGAGGTGTTCTTGCCTCAGGCCTTCTAGGAGTAGGACTTATGACCTGAAGTCTCTGGATTCCTAAAGAAGAGACCCAGAGTCAGGAATACTTGATGAATTTTTGGCAGAGAGCCAGGAATTGTCAATCATGCAGCTGGTCTACTATGACTTCCTTAATTTCATTCTAAATGAGGAAGAATACCAATAAGATCTACAGGGATAAAAGCTTTGACTCTCAGGGTACAGTATTGAATTTTATCTTCTCAGAGGATTTCTGGACATGCCTTTGGAATATTATGACAAGGGCTACTTCTCTGGACATCCATCAAGGTTTCTGACTCTTTTTCTTTAACATGCATGATTAAGTCTTGGTGGTTCTAATCACTATGGACTCCAGGACTTACCTGCATCCCATCAGATAAGAACTTAAAATGTCCTCAATTTCTTCATGTATTGGACTGATTTTGTTGTTAGGTGCCAGGGGGACTACAGAAAGGAGTGAGTCATATGTCTATCGATCATGGTTGGGAGAAAGAAAATAGCTAGTAGGCCAGCTTGAAGAGAGCTTTCCTCCTCATTCAGCGCTTCAAGTGTCTGTAGATTTCCTCTTTCATCAGGCTTCATTGGGGGATTCAGCATATTCTATCCCTTTGTGTGGGCCTTTGCTGTGCATGTTCCCTGTATTTATCTACACGATCTGCAGGAAAGCCATCATTCCAAACTTCCACCATCAATGAGCAAGTACAACAGATTAAGAAGATGGAGAAACTGACTATTGAGATCCAAAGATGAACTGTGAGTTGGAAAACTCCCATGTATACTGAACAATTTCTAATGAACAGCATTTGGATTTAAGTTAGTCATTATGCCCACTTCTTTGTATACAGTCCTGACACCTCTGTGTTAACCTCAGTTTTCTCACACAACAGGAAAATTCAACTGTAATGTCCTCATGTACAAACTAATTTTATTATGTGGCTCTCAGAGCCAGGACATGAAGAAAGGATAGGAGTGTGATAAGAAGCTATTTAATTTCTCATAAAAGCAGAAGCTGTGTTTTGAATAACAGCCTAGGAATATGGCAATGTGTGAGCTCTCATCATGGATTTTAATAGACATGGAACACATTTTTCTGTCCTCAGTGGAATACAAAAAGCTGGTCAGCTAAAGAAGCACAGTACTTAAACTTAGATAAGTAAACTTTTATTTATTTCTTTTTAAAGATTTTTATTATTTGATTTTTGATTATTCTGTAACTTTCAGACACAACAGAAGTGGGCATCAGATGCCGTTATACATTGTTGTATGCCACGATGTTTTTGCTGGAAATTAAACTCTGACCTATGGAAAAGCAGTCAGTTCTCTTAAATGCTGAATCATCTTACCAGCCTAAATTACTTTTGATGGTGATGGTGATTTTATTGATGATGCTGATGTTATTGATGATGATGATGGTGATGGTGATGGTGATGATGATGATGATTAATATTATTATTATACTGCAAACTTAAATAGATCAAAACTTACCCTCCTCCCATGCTCTTCCCCCTATCCTGTCTCAAGAACCTACAATAAGGAAGACACCATCAGAGCTGCCCATCCCTCTAGCACTAAAGAAAGAAAAGATTTTCTTTGACTTGGTTATGGAGATTTTCTTGTTGACTGGGCTCAGTAACTTCAGACCTGAAGTCAGGTAAACTATGGAAATGGGAGCTCTTTGGAGGAATCTGTTTATCTTGGAGTAATCATGAAATAATGAGTAAGCATAAGATGTTGGTCCACCACCTTATCACTTCCTGAGAATAAAGTCTCCTGAGAACTGGGTAAGCAGGGTAAGTACGCATGGCTACTAAGTCAATCCAGGTGGGTAAACGTTTGTCCAATAGGTATACAGGGGGAGCATTTCATTGACTAAACTCAATGTATCTCCTGTCCACTATGTCTAATCCCAAAAAGGAAAGTATTGTTGATTTTGTCTATCCTGTGGCCCAGCAAGTGTTTTTCACATTCTGTGTGCAGTTTCTTCACTGATATGAACCTTGTGAGAATGGAGGGAGACAAGGAAAGACACAAACAACAACATTCTACATTCTAGAATGTCTAGGCCTTCTCATACTTTCTTGTAGCTGTGAATTCACCAGGGGAGGAAAATTACAAACTACTCTCTGGTCATGCTGCATAAAATTAGCATGAGATAGAAAAACGACTTAAAAATGAGTCAGATCTCTGATACATAGCAAGAAGTGGTCCCGGAGAGTGTCACAAATAACATGAAGGTTATTTTGTTGATCAGAGTTACTCTCCTGAGTTCTCAAATGTTCATATGTGCTTGGAAATCTGTCATGGAAGATTGTATTGATATCATACTCTAATCCAGAGAGACCATACCCAAAAGTATATTATTTGTTCTGCAGTACTGAGTTAAAATTAATTCACTTCACACATTTGTATGTGAGGCTGAAATTAATGTTCTACATAGATAAAAGCATTATCTCAATACTTGTTTTAGTAATTTGTTTTGTTTTGTTTTGGTTTGGTTTGGTTTGTTTTTTTTTTTTTTTTTTTTTTTTTTTTTTTTTTTTTTTTTTTTTTTTTTTTTTTTTTTTTTTTTTTTTTTTTTTTTTTTTTTTTAATTTGGAAATGACTGGTATTCTTCAGTTCCACAACTGAACTGTAGTGACTGTCATAACCTTAGACGGTATACATAGAGGACATCTGAGTAGTAGCTGACATTTTTAGTCGGCACGTCTCCCCATGGATATATTTGGGCCTGAATAAGCATGCATAGACTTATTTCAGTTACGGGATTCATGTAGTATCCAAAACATTACAGAATCAGTTCACAAATATTTTCTTTTACACAGGTGAAGGAAGGTGTATCAAAGGCTGTGTATCAAGGGTTGTAGATATGACACCATCAATAGAAGATAATATATCAAGAAGAATTCTGTAGGGCTACACAGATTGATCTAAGTATCCCCACCCAATTCTAAGCCAGGATGGAGAGAAAACACTTCATGGAGAAACTTAAAATAATCTGATGCTATGGTATGTGGACTGTTAATAGACAAAGAAAAATTTAAAAATCATCCGGAGGAATGCAAACTTCTAAAGCAACTTTAGAAATCAGTATGATGTTTCTTCATGAATGTAGAAATGGATACACCTAAAGATATACCTCAAGGACATATATCTAAATGTTGATTTATTCTAGTATAGAGACACTTGATAATTTGGAAATATTCAAGTTGTTCTTTAACTTATGAATGCATAAGGAAAATATAGTGCATTGACAGACTGAAGAGGAAAGTATGTAATTTTCCGGACAGTGACTGGATCTTGTGAAAGTCATCATTGATGACTTAACCCAGACTGCAAGGGAAAATGGGATACTTATTCACTTGAACCATAATGTTAATTCAGAAGACTCTGTATCTGTGTGATCAGTTTAAAGTGCCCGCTGTCCTCATTTTGGGGAAGTACCAGTGTACTTATGTATTGCTGAGGGACACTGTAAGGAACACGAATATCAAATGTGAAGAGAGAGAAGAGGACGACAATGGAGGGAATATAGAGATGTACAACTAAAAGTGCGAGAAATTTGAGTCAGAGAATGGAAACCAAATTGGGAGTAGAAATACTTTTTTTTTACATTTTTATCAAGGTTAATAACAATTATTATAGGTACAGGGACAGAGAATAAAATATTGATTGGTTTTATTTATGTAAATTTTCAATAATAAGTACATCTCAAAAATTATGGATTTCCCAGCTTTCAGTAAACCTGTAGTACAGATAATGACTGTACAGTCCTTAAGGAGTGAGATGTGAATGTCTCTGTTGGAAACATATATGTATTACATTTCAAATGTCATTTCCCAATTTGTCTTTCTTTATTGAATCACCCAAGCCATTCTGATCCTCTCTGTTTCTAAGATGGTACTCCCCATCTAATTGCCCACTTCCACTTTAGTCCTCTACCATCCCCCTTCTTCTGGGATATGACATCGCCACAGGACCAATTGACTCCCTACCCAGATATGGAGATGAGGCAGTTGTCTTCTCCATATGCTCTATGATCTATGTAGTAGAAGCTATGGACTGACCCAAGTATGCACTTGTCTGTGGTAAATTTCCTGAACCTCTGAAGGGTAAACTTAATTGATAGTGTTGTTCTTCATATTGGGCTCCAATCCCTTCAGATCCTTCAGACAATCCCCTAACCATTCTTTTCTGGCTCTCAGTTTCTGTCAAATGGTTATCTGTATGTGAATCTGTCACTGTCCGTTGATGGCAGAGCCCCTCAGAGGACAGACATATTAGAGTCATATCTGCAAGCACATCTTGATATCAGGAATAGTCTGAGGATTTGAGTCTGTGGATGAAATTGTTTTTCCTTCTGGTTGGTTGGTCTCTGGATTGCCTTTCCTTCAGGCTCTGCCTTCTTTTTTGTCTTTGCAATTTTTTTTGGACTTTGAACATTTATAGGTTAAAGATTTTGAACTGTGTGGGCATCACCTGGTCTTCAACAGGGCATGTCTAGCGACCGAGCCGACTCTTGTGGTTCTATCTCTTTTGCTGCTTATTATTTCAACTACCATCATCCCAATAAACTTGACCCTCTTGCATTCCTGGCATCTGTGACTTTCCTGGCAATACCTGGGTTCACCACCCACCACTAATGCTTATTGTTGTTTATTCCAATTTTCCTCCAGATTTCTCTCTTTTCTCTTTATATTGTTTCTACTCCCCCTATTTTGTCCATCCCCCTACTTCTAGCAAGGTCCCTCCATCCTTCTGTCTTCCATTACCATTTTGTTCTCACTTCTTAGTGGGTTGCAAGAATCCACAGTTTGGCCTTCTAACATTTTGCCCTCCATGTGATAAATGATTTGTGTATTGGGTATACTGATCTTTGGGGCTAACATCTACTTCTCACTAAGTACATCCCATGTTATGTCCATTTCGATCTCTGTTACTTCACTAATTTCCAGGTCCATCCTTGCTTAAAAAAATTTTGGTTTCCTCATTTTTAATACCCGAGTAGTATTTCATTCCTTGGTCATAGCACACCTTCTGTATTTATTCCTCAATTGTTTTGACATATATCACGATTTTTTCCAGTATTTGACTAAAAAAAAAAAAGTAAGGCTGTCCTGAACATGTTCAACCACATGTGACTGTTATATGGATCATGTTTGAGTATTTGCATTGAAGTGAGTGGTAAGGCCGGGTTTTCAGGCAATGCTATTTGCAATATTCTCAGAACCTTCACACTGACATCCAAAGTGGCTGTATAGATACTAATCCCACCAGAAGTGGAGGAGTGTTCCACTTTCTCTACATCCTAGCCTACTCTGCTACTGCATTAGTTTTTTGTCTTAGTCACACTGGTGTCATGTAGACTCTCAAGTTCATTTCTCTTTGCATTTTTTCTGATAACTAAGGATGTTGAACATTTTATGATGTGTTTCTCAACTATTGAGATACATCAGTTGAGAATACTAGGTTAGCTCTCTAACCCATTTTAAGAGTTGGGTTACTTGGTTATGTGGGTTTACCTTTTCTGAATTATTTCTACATTTTTTATTATGCCACACTACCAGATATAGTGTTGGTTAAAGTCTTTTCCAAATATGTAGATCTGGTTTGAATCCCATTGGCAGTGTACTTTGCTTTAAAGAAAGTGTTCAGATTGATGAGATTTCATATATTGACTGCTGATCTTAGAGCTTGAACCATTGGTATTTTTTCTGAATTTTTTCTCCTGTGCAAATGTGTTTTAGGCACTTTCTGACACTTTGCCTTCTGTTGGTTTCTGCATATATATTGTTTTATATAGATTTCTTTGATGCACTTGGACGTAAACTTTTAAGAAAGAGATAGAAATGATCAATTGGAACTCAGGTATATACAGAACAACAGCTAGGGTAGCATCATTTCTTAAAATGCTTTCTGTTATGTTCAACATACTTAGTCATCAGGTAAATGCAAATCAAACAACTCTGAGATTCCACCTTACATTAGTTAGAATGGCTAAGATAAAAACTCAGGTGATAGCAGATGCAGGAGAGGATGTGGAAAGAGGAACATTCCTCCATTGTTGTTGGGATTGCAACTGGTACAACCTCTCTGTAAATCTGTCCTGAGTTTCCTCAACAATTGGACATTGCACTGACTGAGGACCAAGCTATAACTCCCCTGGGCATATACCCAAAAATGCTCCAACATACAACAAACAATCATGTTACACTATGTTCATATCAGTCTTATTCATGATATTCAGAAGGTGGAAAGAACCCAGATGCCCTTCACCAGAGGAATGAATACAGAAAATGACATATATTTTCAGAACGCACTACTACTCAGCTATTAAAAACAATGAGTGCATGTAATTCATAGTCAAATGGATGGACCTAGAAAATATCATCCTGAGTGAGGTTTCCCAATCACAGAAAAACACACAAGGCATGCACTCATTGATAGGTCGATATTACTCCAAATCCTCAAATTACCTGGCATACAATGCACAGACCAAATGAAACTCAAAGAGGTCCAAAATGGAGATGATTCACTCCTTACTTAAAAGGTAACTAAAATATCCATAATAGGTGTAGGGCAGCATTGTTTTAGGAGACTGAAGGAATGGCCATTCAGAGTCTGCTGGACATGTGTTGTATATATATATATATATATATATATATATATATATATATATATTTATATATCTGTCAAAACTTGATAAAGGAGGGAAGCTAAGAAGTGCATGCTGGCAGGTACTGTTTATAGATCTCTCCCTTAGAGACACAACCAGAGCATTTTGAAACACAGAGATGAATGTCACAGCAAATCACTGACCTAAGCATAGGACCCCTTTGGAGGAAATTAAAGGAAGGACTGAAGGAGCTAAGGGACTTGCAACCTCAAAGAAAAACTGCCAGCTAACCAGATATTCCAGGTACTAAACCACAACCCAAAGACTATACATGATCTGATCTTGGGGCTCCAACTGCATATGTAGTCTTTGGGGCACCATTGTGAAGCCCTTAACTCATTAAGGTTGGACCCTTCATGTAGGGGAAAGTACAGATGGGTGCTTTAAGGAAGGAATGGATGTCGAGTAGAGCATAACCACATTATAGAAGGGAGGGGGGAGAGGATAAGGCTGATGGCCTGGAACCACAGAAAAGGAATAAAATTTGAAGTAAAGTATAGTAAATACCCAATTTAATAAAATGGGAAAAAAGGTGTAATCTTAAACGTCAAAAATCTTACTCTTAAATAAATATAGCTTACATTTTAACACATTTATTTCTATGGAGATTAGTATTGTGTATGCACATGGAATACAAGTGTTCAGCACTACATTAGCTAGTTATATGGAGCCTGAGAGTTGAACTCAGATATTTTTTAGAAATAAATTTCAGAATAATTTTAAAAAGTTTTTAAAATATTTCACATTTATCTGACACTTTCTTATTGACTGTATCCAATGTATATTTAAAAGATACAGAAAAGTACTTATTCTTATTACAAACATTATTACACATATTCCAGTAACTGACTCAATGTTAATTAGGTCGATATTATAAGGTTTTATTTACCTACTGTCTTCCTATAAAAGTAAATTCTGTAACTATTTTTTGGATCTTTGATTTTTTTATTGTTAGAAATATCAAAATCTACATTTGCATGCTACGTGTCATTTACAAAGAATATTAAATTAATTGATTGTAATATGGCCCACATGTAGTGGACTAGACAATGTAAGGATTGCTGAAGAGCGTACAGTCTGCTCTTTGTTAAGCTTGGTATGTATCAAAATCAGAAAAGTAAAGTGATTGATATTGATATGTAAACGAAGTAATTATGGCATGGTGTCTTATGCTGTTAAAATGATAAGCAAGCACAATATTCAAGATTTTTAATATTTAAAGGAAACAAAGTTGTGTTAGATTGCTTTTAATGGATATCCTTCTGAGGAGATAATGGGCATTAATAAGATATGCCCACAAATATGATACACTGCTATGTTATTATTTTAAATTAATAATACCTGGAGGAGGCAAATGCTATATAGTTTCATCCACTATACCCCCGTTTAGAGATTGGATATGTCAGAGATGAAAAGGGTTATCTTCGGTCTTTTATTGAATTTTATTTAATTAAATAAATGTACTTAAAAAGAAATATTAAATAATATAGTTTTCTCACCTGTGAATTTCACTATAGAGTCAAGAAATTTTGTTAGTATATATGAGTCATTCATCAAATTTTTCATCCACTAACCTTCAGCATGTTCAAATTAACAACATCAATATTGAAACTTGTACCAACTTTAACTTTATTTCCTTTTCTGCCCTATTACTATTTGTTGCCATTTTTCTAGTATTTACCATGGATTTGTAAAGAAACATATTTATGTAGTCCACTCAGAATCACTTATAAATATTTTTCAACAACTTTCACTCTATATAAAAGTTCAGGTCTTTTACATTTTTTGTTTACAATTGTATGACACACTTCCTGCATGAGGTCTTCTACAAGCTCTGCTTTCTCTTCCAGAAGTATTCTTCCTATTCTTCCTGTCACATGAAGCTATCTTCCACTCCACCCCCATTCTACCAGACCTCTCCACTCCCTGGTGTCTCAAGTCTCTTGACAGTTAAGTGCATCTTCTCTTGTTGTGTCCAGAACTAGCAACCCAGTTTTAGGGGTTTACATTAGCTGGTGCATGATGCCGCATTGGTGGCTCAGTGTCTGAAAAATCACTGACGTCCAGGTTAGTTAACACTGCTGGTCCTCCTACAGGGCTGCTCCCCTACTCAGCTTCGTCCAGTTTTTCCCTAGTTTGACCCACAGGGCTTAGCAGCTTCTGTTCAATGGCTGGAGTGTAATTGTCTGCATGTGACTCTTTCTAGCTGCTTGTTGGGTCTTTCAGAAGGCAGTCATGACAGGTCCGTTGTAGGGAATATTGCAAAGCATGAGTAAAAGTGTCAGGCTTTAGGGGCCTTTACTTAATCTGGTCCCAGATATGGCCGGTCACTGGAATTTCTTTATTCATGCTCTCTCTGGTTTTGTCCCTGAAGTTCTTTCAGAGAGGAAGAACAGGTCAGAGTTTTGATTTGTGGATGGCAACCTTATCCCTCACTTGATGCTCTCTCTTCCTCATGGAGGAAGTCTCACAAGTTCCCTCTCACAACTCCTGGACATTTACTGAGTCCTGATAGTCTGTTACCTCCTCAGGTCTCTGGAATATTCTAGAGATACCACCCACTCCCAACCTTTTAGTTCCTGAAGTTGCTTTTTTCAATTCATTCTGCTGGCACTCAAGGCTTCAGTCCTACTCCCCATCCATACCTGACCATGTTCTCCTCTTCCCTTACTGTCTCCTTTCTCACCCAGTCCCTCACTTTTCTCTCCTGGGGTTTATTTTTTTCTCCTTCTCATGTGGGATTGAGATTCGTCACTTTGGCTCTTCAGCTTGTTAAACTTTTATTTTTCCTGTTATAAAAATTGGATATTTTTTAATTTCAAATATTATTCACTTTCCCAGTTTTCCAGTCATAAGACACCTATCCCTTCCCCACCAGTTCCTCTATAAAGGTGTTCCCCCTCACCAACTACTCCCTTTCCCAGCATCCCCTGACATTCCCCTACACTGGGGGTCCAGCTTTGTAGGCTCCACTGTTTCTCTGCCCATTGATGTCCAAACAGGCCATACTCTGCTACATATGCAGTTGGAGCCATAGAACTGTCCATGTACAGTGTTTGGAATATTAGTTTAGTACCAGAAAGCTATAGGTCATTGTCATTGTCTTCCTATGGGCTTGAAAGCCCATTCAGCCCTGGTAATTCTTTCTCCAAATTTACTAACAAGGAGTCCATTTGCATTCCAATGGTTTGCCAATAACCTTCATTTCTGTAATTGGCATGCTCTACCTGTGTCTCTCAGGAAAGATCTATATCCTTTTCCTGGCAGCATCCACTTCTTAGTGTCATCAATTTCATGTAGTTTTGTGGCAGATCTATCTATCAATCTATCTATCTATCTATCTATCTATCTATCTATCTATCTATCTATCTACCTACCTCTATCTCAATTTCCAATTTCTATATCTTTTTCTATATCTTTATCTATATCGTTATCTCTCTCTATATATATCTATATCTTTATCTATATCTATATATGTATATATTTGGTGGGTCCTACAGCTATGTGGTTATGTGGAATCTTAGGATGGATTCTGTGCAAATAGCTAAAATGTAGAATCAGCATGCATGAATGCCAGTGAGACTCCCTCCTGTTATTATGAACCTATTGAAGGTGAGGATTCTCTGGACATCAAGCCATTTCTCTTCCTGCTCATTCCCCTGAGTCTTGTGTTTGGCCTGAAGAAAGAATCATGGTAAAACCTCCAAAATCTTTAAGTCTGGCCCTTTGAACATAGGAAGGTAGATATTATAGAACTGATATCTAATGAGACTAGACACCTGCATTCTATAGTCCATGATGTCCTTTGCTTTACTGATGTCTCATAAATTTTGGGTAAAATAAGGATTTAAGAGTTTATCATTTGAATTAGGTATACAATATTTACACTGTTATATTCACTCTCTTGCTAATTCATTTCAAAATGGAATTGCAAAAAGAATTTTTGAGTACATATTCAGAATATATATATATATATATATATATATATATATATATACACATATAGTCTCCTATAAAGGAAAGGACAATGCAAAAATGAAATACTATTCAATCAATTAAAGGTCTGTAGGAAAAACACTGGACTTTTGGAAAGAGAGAAAACCTAGGAAACTGAAGTGTATGTCACAGAATGGACCAGGGAATAGAATTATTATCCAGAATAAACTCCTCCTCCCCATGTTCCTAGATCTTTTCTACCCATGGCAAGTGCCTGGACAACGTTCTCCATTCAGAGCATGAAACCACTAAAGAAGCAAGAAGAAGTCTCTAGCTTTAGAGTGATGGAATATGTAAAAGTTTTCCCCTGTGTCTCAGGAGACACTCCTGGAAAAGGCACTCTCAAAACTGGCCAATGTACAGAAAGCTTTTGCCAAAGTAGGCCAAGGCAGTTCTCAGAGACATCATCATTAGGCCTTTCCTGAGAAATCTCTTTTAACCTGGAGATCCCTATCTTCTGTGATGTCACAAGTGTTGTCCTGACAGCAACTGCCTCTCAGATATTCCTTCAGATCCTCTTAGGTTTACTATTTGGCCTCTAATTCAGAGTAAACATCAATTTGGGAGGGTGAACAAAGAGGATGAAGAGATCAGAAATGGGGAGAACGAAGGAAGCTGGCCTTCTGTCTTGGTATAAAAAAAGGAAGAAATACGTGGTCCTTGGTACAGCTCAGTGAGTACTTGGTAGGGATTTAGTGGGATTGCTAAAGGGATAGCCTTGATCTGAGCTTCCCCACCTATGAGAATCAGAAACATGGAGTCTCTCAGAAGCATCTGACTTCCCTCTTCTTACGGTTTCTGGAAATCAGAGAGTTTATATCATTAATTTCTTTATTCAAAAAGCCAAGTGTTGGGAAGGACACAGTTGTTTTCCTGAGAGCTCATGGCCGTTACACTTTTTGAGAAGAAGAAAAAAGGTTCTAAGGAAAAGGCAGAGTCCAGTATTGTCCATACCTCAGAGTAAACTCTTCCATATTTTGGGTATCTATAGTACAGTCTGGGAAGCAGCAGTATTATTAGTTGTGACTTCATCATTTCAGTTTTTCAACTAATATTTCCACTGACTAACACTTTACTTTTCTGAGTCAATAGGTATGATTAGCTGTCAGTTTCTCTTCTTTCATTTTCTCATTTTTTTATGTTTTAGCAATTTTTATTGCTTTTTTAACTTGACGTTTCTATATTTACCTTTAATGTTATTTCATTTCCCATTTTAATACCCATAAGATTCCTTAACCATATCCTTCTCCTTCTTTTCTAACCCCCTGACTGTGCCTTCACATTCCCTTTGAACTGGGAGACAAACCTAGAGAGGAAACAATAGCTTCTTCTTCCATTTGTGATGAACAAGGTCATCCTGTGCTACATGCAGTTTGAGCCATAGCTCTGTCAGAGTACATTCATTGAATATTGGTCTAGTACCAGAAAGTATTGACATCATTGTTCTTATGGGATTTAAAGCCTCTTTACCTCTTGAAATTCTTTCTCAAAATCTGCCAACAAGAGGTCTGTTTTTGAAGTTCACTGGTTTGCCACTAGCATTAATTTCTGTAGTTGACATGATCTACCTGTGTCTCTCAGGAAATACCTATATCTGGTTGCTCGCAGAATGCACTTTTAGCTACATCAATCTTATCTAGTTTTGGTGGCTGATGTACATATATACTTCTGGTGGCTCCCTACACCTATGTGATTAGGTGGAATGGTAACTTGGATACTGAGCAACTAGGTCAAGAATGTGGAGTTCAGAAATGACAATGCCAAATAGGACTCTCTCAATTTCTTATGAACCTATTGAAGTTGAGGTTTCACTGCTCTGCAAGCCATTCTTCTTCTACTCGTCCTCCAGTATCTTATGTTTGTCCTTCAGAGAGAATCATGGTAAACATCTGACCTTCAAGTCTAGCAATGGGAACCAGGAAGGTAGATAAGGTACTGATACCAAACAGGACTGAGAACTGAATTCTATAGTCATTTTGTCCTTTGCTTTATGGAAATGGAATTGGAAACAGAATTTTTGAGTACACATACAGGAATATTAATAAAGTCTCATATCATGGAATGTACAATGAGAAAGGAAATACAATATTCATTCAGTTAAGGTCTGTAGGCAAAATACTGTCCTATGGGAAACAGAGAAAACTGGGATATTGAACTGTATGTCACAGGAATGAACCTGGGAATAAAATGTTATCTAGAAGAATCTCCTCCACTCTAAGGTGTTCCTAAATCTTTTCCCAGCCATGCTTGGCACCTGACTAACTTTGTCCATTCAGAGCATGTAACCACTAATGAAGCAAAGAGAAAACTCTAGCTTTAGAGAAACATAATATGTATATGATTCCACTGTTTCACAGGAGACACTCCTGGAAAGGGCACCCTCAAATCTGGTCAAGGTAAGGAAAGCTGGTTAGCAGTTAGGCCATGGAAGTTCTCAGTGACATCATCATTAGGCCTCTCTGAAAAATTTCTTGTATCTTGGAGAGCCCTAGCTTCTTCTGTGATGTCACAAGTGTTGTCCTGACTGCAACTGCCTTTAAGATATTCCTTCAGTACTTCTAGGATTTACTAATTGGCTCTCAATGCTGAGTAAACAGTCATTTGGGAGGGAGAACACAGAGGATGAAGTGATTAGACATGGGGTGTATGAAGTTGGCCCTTTGTCTTGATATAAAAATGAAGAAATTTGTGGTCAATGGGAAAGCTCCTTGAGTCTTGTATAGGGGTTTAGTAGGTTCACTGAAGAGTTAGCCTGATCTGAGTCTTCCACATATGGGAATCAGGTATTAGATCCTCTCAGAAACTTCTGGACTTCCCTGCTTATTATTTATCTTGGAAGTAAGATAGTTTATATAATTCATATCTTTATCCCAAAAGCCAGGTGTTGGGAAGGGCACTATAATTTTTTCTGAGAGCTTATAGCTTTTACCCTTTTGCCAAGAAGGAAAAGATCCTAAGGAAGAAAGTTAAGACAAGTAATGTGTCCTCAGCACAGAGTAAACTCCTCCATGCATTATATTCTAATAATGCAGTTTTTGTGTGGTACTGATATCGGAGATGGAGAAGTGCTTATAGATGAGACTTCATCATCTCAGTCTTTCCACAAGTAATACTCTGACTACCATTCCCTGACAGTGACCCCTTAAAATTCTGAGTCAATAGGTGTGGTTGGCTGGTAGATTTCTTTTCTTTATTACTTTCATTTTTTTAATTTTTAATAAATTTTATTGGTTTTTTTAATTGTATATTTCTAAATTTACATTTAAAATATTATTTCCTTTTCCAGTTTCCTGATTATAAGATCCATTACCAGTCCCCTTATTCTTCTCTTATATACCCCCTTACTGACCCTTGACATTCCCTTGAACTGGGAGTCAACCCTAGGCAGGACCAAGGGTTCTCCTTCCACTGTTGCCCAACAAGGCCATCTTCTGCAACACATGCAATCGGTGCCATAGGTCTCTTCATGTACATTCTTTGAATATTGGTCTATTACCAGAAAGCTCTGTTTCATTGGCATTGTTGCTCTTATGGGGTTGAAATCACCTTCACCTCTTCTAATCATATCTCAAAATCGACCAACAACAAGTTCGTTTTCAGTTCACTGGTTTGCCACTAGGGTTCATGTTGTGATTTGCCCTGAAGTTATCTGTGTTTGATGCTAATTCCACTACCTCATGTCAGCTACATAGTTCTCTACTCAAAACTCAGGTGAATTCACCAGAACCACCTCCCCATTGAATTAGTAAAGTATATGTGAGTGGCAGGAATAGGATAGAAGGACGGTTATCATGGAGGAGATGGAAGAATGGGCAGGAGAGATATTTGAAGGAAGAGGAAGAGACAAGAGGAAAAAAGAGAGAAAGGAATGTGACAGAGTGAGAAGCCATGGCAGGTGAATTTAAGATTCTGCTCTGTGTATTTACAGGTCTTTATTAATGTTCCTAAGTGAGGGATAGTACCCAACGTTGTATGTTTCAGTGGGCAACTATATCTAATCAACTAAATCAAAGATTATTGTGCTGTGTGTTTTTTTATGTGAGGGTTTGAGTATAGGAGAGTGTGTGACGGCATGAAACACTCGGTAGCCGAGGAGCAGGGTGGTGTTTCTCCCAAGATATCTAGCAGAGAATTTCAGACTCTTCAGTGCCAGAGTTAGCAGGGTAAAACAAAATTTTACTTTTTTTATTTTATTTTTATATTTTTAAAAGAACACATTCAGTTCTGTGTATAATATGCTCTAGCTGTTTCTCTCAGGAAATATCTATATCTGGTTCCTGGCAGAAAGCACTTTAGCGTCATCAATCTTATCTAGTTTTGGTGATATATATATATATATCACCTATATATCCTATATATACATATATATATATATTCTTCAAGTTACTTGGGTAGGGGGAATTTTCACATGGATTCTGTGTAACTAATTCAAGAATGTAGATTCTACAAAGAACAATGCCAAATCCTCCTGTTCTTATGAACATATTGGAATAGGTTTCACTGGACGTCAAGTCATTCCTTTCACAGTCCTTCGTCTTGTATCTTATTATTCCTCAAGAAGGAATCATGGTAAAACATCCACAAACCTCAAGTCTGGCCACGGAACACATTGAGGTAGATAATGCAGAACTGATATCAAATGGGACTAGAGAACCATTGAATTCCATAGTCCATGTTGTCCTTTGCTGTACTGATGTCTGGTAATTTGGGGATAAAAATAAGTATTTGGGAGTTTATCATTTCAAATAGGTACACAATATTTACACTGTTATACTCATTCTATAGCTGGGCCACATTTATTGCCAAAATCATTGCAGTAAATGGAATTGGATAACAGAATTTTTGAGTACACATTCAGCAATATTTTTAAAGTCCCATATTGATTAATGTACAATAAGAAAGTGAAATACAATATTCATTCAATGGACGGTCTGTAGAGAAAATACTGGCCTTAAAATAGACAAATCTACAAAATTGGACTGTATTTTTCAGATTGTACCTGGGAATAAAATTAATATCCAGGAGAATTTCCTCCTCTCCATGTTACAACATTCTTCTTTCTACCCATTCCAAGCCTTGACTAACTTTTTTCCATTCAGAGCATGTAACCATTAATAAAGCAAAGAAAACTCTCTAGCTTTAGAGAGATGGAGTACATAAAGGTTTCCAATGAATCTCAGGAGACATACCAGGAAAGGGCACCCTCAAATCTGGTCAATGTAAGGAAAGGTGTTTAGCAATTAGGCCACGGCAGTTCTCAGTGACATCATCATTAGGCCCTGCCTGAAAATCTCTTGTAACCTGGAGAGCTTTATCTTCTCTTTTAATGTCTCAAGTATTGTCAAGTCTGCATCTGCCTCTCAGATATTCCTTCAGAACCTCTAGGGTTTAGTAATTGGCATCTAAGTCAGAGTAAACCACCATTTGGGAGTTAGAACAAAGAAGATGAAGAGATCAGAAATGGGTAGAAGGAAGCTGCCCTTCTGTATCGGTCTAAAAAATGGAAGAACTATGTGTGTGTGGGAAAGCCCACTGAGTCCTTGGTAGGTGTTGATTGGTATTGATGGACAGATACCACTGATATGAGCCTCCCACATACGAAATCAGGAACTGGGGTCCTCTCAGAAGCATCTGGACTTCTCTGTTCTTATGGTTCCTGGAAATCAGAGAGTTAATATCATTAATTTTTTATTCCAGAGCCATGTGATGGGAAGGGCACTGTTGTTTTCCTGAGAGCACATGGCTTTTATTATTTTTGACAAGAAGAAAAGGACCTAAGCAAGAAAGGAAGGAAAAGTATTGTGTCCCTTGCTTAGAGTAATCTCCTCCAAGCTTTACATATCCTTTGGGCAGTTTGTATCTGACCCTGATATCTGGGAGGGAGAAGGACTTCTAGTAGAGACCTCACCATCTCACTCTTTCCAATATTATATCATTTATTTCATTTTTTTTTCATATTTTACAATTTTATTTGTTTTCTTAAACATATAAATTTCTATATTTACATTTAAAATATTATTTCCTGTAAGAGTTTCCACCTCCATAGGGTCCCTAACGGGTTCCTCTCCACTTCTTTCATAAACCACCTCAGTCTCCCTTCACATTTCTTTTAACTGCGAGACAAACCAAAGGAAGACCAAGGCCTTCTACTTCCATTGGTGCCCAACAAGTCTATACCTCTGCTACATATTCAGTTGGATGCATAGGTCTGTCCAATAACAGTCTTTGAATATTGGTTTAGTGCCAGAAATCACTGGTTTTTGGCATTGTTGTTCTTATGGGGATAAAAGTTCTTCAGCTCTTGTTATCCTTTCTCAGAATCTACCAACAAGAGCTACATTTCAAGTCACTGCTTTGCCACTAGCATTCACTTCTTTATTTGACATGCTCTAGCTGTGTCTCTCAGGACATATCTATATCTGTTTCCTGGCAGAATACACTTCTCAGCTTCATCACTCTTATCTAGTTTTGGTGGTTGATGTGTATATATATATATATATATATATATATATATATATATATATATATATATATATATATATATACTTTTGCTGCCTCCTACACCTATTTGGTTAGGTGGTTAGGTGGAATGTTAACATGGATTCTGTGCAACGACATCAAGAATTTAGAATTCACAAATGAAAATATCAAATAGAAATCCCTCCTGTACTTATGAAGGTATTGAAGTTGAGGTTTCACTGTTCCTCAAGCCTTTCTTCTCCCTGCTCATGCTCCTGTTTATTATATTTGGCCTTAAGAAAGAATCATGATAACACATCTAAAACCTTCAAGTGTGGCCATGGGAACACAGGAAGGTAGATAGTGTGTAGTACAGATATCAAATGTGTCTAGAGATCCGAAATGTATAGTCCATGTGGTCATTTGCTTTATTGATGACTGGTAATCTTTGGATAAAATAAGGATTAGAGTTTATTATTTGAGTAGGTACACAGAATTTACACTGTTATACTAATTTCATAACAACCTATTTCATTGCCAAAATCATTGTGGACAATGGAATAGGAAAACAGAATTGTTGAGTACACATTCAGGAATATTTATAAAGTCCCCTATCAAGGAATGTACAATAAGAAAGTGAAATACAATATTCATTCACCTAAAGGTCTGTAGGGAATATACTGGCCTTTACAAAACAGAAAACCTAGAAAATTGAACCGTATATCACAGGAATGGACCTGGGAATAAAAAATATTATCCAGAAGAATCTCCTTCACTCCAAGTTCCTAAACCATTTCTACCCATGCCAGGAACCTGACTAACTTTCTCCATTCAGATAATGCAACCACTATTGAACCAAAGAGAAGTCTCTAGCTTTAGAGAGAAGGAGTACATAAAGGTTTCCATGTGTCACAGGAGAAACTCCTGGAAAAGGCACTCTCAAAACTGGTCAATGTAAGGAAAGCTGTTTAGAGGTAGGCCTTGACAGTTCCAAGTTATATCATCATTAGGCCCTCCATGAAAAATCTCTTGTATCCTGGAGAGTCCTAGCTTCTTGTGATGTTACAAGTGTTGTCATGTCTGCAAATGCCTCTCTAGATATTATCAGTACCTATAGGGTTAACTAATTGACCTCTAGTTCATGGAGGCATCAATTTTGGAAGTGAGATCAAAGAGGATGAAAGGCTCAGAGTTGGGGAGAATGAAAATGGCCTTCTGTCTTGGTATAAAAATAAGGGAGAAATATTTTCACCCTGGGAAATCTCACTGAGTCCTTGGTAGGAGCTGAGTAGTTACGTTGAAGAGATAGAATTGATATGAGCCTTCAACACATAATATAAGGAGTTTGAAGCCTTTCACAAGCATCTGGACATCCAAACTTCTAGTGGTTCCTGTAAGTCAGAGAGTTTATATCATTAATATCTTAATCCCAAAAGTCATGTTTGGAAGGGCACTGTTCTTCCCTTAGAGCTCATGGCTTTTATTTTATTTTATTTTTTTGCCCAGAAGAAAAAGGTCCTAAGGAAGAAGTGAAAGACAAGTAAAATGTGTCCTCAGCTAAGAAAAACTCCTCGATTATTTGATACCTATAGTGCAGTTTGTGTCTGATACTGGTTTTGGGAGAGAGACGTGTTTCTAATTCATCATATCAGTCTTTCCTCTAGTATTACTCTGACTCCCATTGCCTGATAGTGACCCTTTAGATATCTCAGTCAATGTGTGTGATTAGATGGCAGTTTTCTTATCTTTAACTTATTTTTTTTATTATTTACCAATTTTTGTGACCAAGGGCATCTCCTTCCACTGGTGCCATACAAGGCCATTCTCTGCTACATATGCAGTTGGAGCCATAGGTCTATCCATGTACAATTGTTGAATATTCGTACAGTACCTCAAACCTCTGCTTGGTTGGCATTTTTTTTTTCTTATTGGATTGAAAGCTCTTTCAATGTTATAATCCCTTTCAAAATGTACGGACAAGAGATCTTTTTTCAGTTCACTGGTTTGCCACTACCATTCACTTCTGTATTTGACATGCTCTATCTGTGTCTCTCAAGAAAGAGCTATATCCGTTTCTTCTAATCATGGAAGTCTATGCTTCATCAATTTTATCTAGTTTTGGTGATTGATATATATATATATATATATATATATTTATATCTATCTATCTATATACATATATATATACATATATATATATATATATATGTATATATATATATATCCTATAGATATGAGGTTAAGTGGAATTCTTAGCATGGATTCTGGGAAATAAAGTCAAGAAAGTAGAATCCACAAATGACAGTGCCAAATAGACTCTCTCCTGTTCTTATTAACCTAATGAAGCTGAGGTTTCACTGGACCTCAAGCCATTCCTCATACTGCACATCCTCATGAATCTTATGTTTGGGCCATAGAAAGTATCATGGTAAAACATCCAAACCTCAAGTGTCTTCCTGGGAATACAGGAAGGTAGATATTAGAGAACTGATATCTAATGGGACTACAGAAACACATTCTATAGTTCATGCAGTCCTTTACTTTAATGATGTTTTGTAATTTTTGGATAAAATAAGAATTTTGGAGTTTATCATTTGAAGAAGGTACAAAAAGATTGGCACTTTAATTGTTGGTAGCCACCCGTACCAGCGGTTGTCTGTTACTACAGGGCACAGCTATTGTCCCCCCCGAAGGACGAAGTGCACATACGCAAAGGTTTGTTCACGCCAAGTCTTTGCCCACTCTGGGGCGTTCCAATGAGAATAAGGCATGCAGCCAATCAGGAAGGAACACGTTGCTTTGGGGGATAAAAACTAACACTCTCGGGGCTGGGGATTTAGCTCAGTGGTAGAGCGCTTACCTAGGAAGCGCAAGGCCCTGGGTTCGATCCCCAGCTCCGAAAAAAAAAAAAAAAAAAAAGAACCAAAAAAACTAACACTCTGGTGCCGCGGCGCCGCTCCTCTTCAAGATGCAATAAATGCTTTCCCTGCACAAGGATCCTTGTGGACACGTGCGTTCTTGCTGGCAAGACAATAGCGCGGGACATTTTATATTCACTCTATAGCTGTTCCTTTTGTTGCCATAATCATTGCAAAAGTCAATTGGAAAAACAGAATTTTGAGTACACATTCAGGAATATATATAATGTCCACTATCAAGGTATGTAGAAAAAAATTTATATCAATATTCATTCAACTGAAGGGCTGCAGGAAAAATAGTTGCCTTTGAGAAGCAGAGAAAACTTAGGAAATTTAAGTGTATGACACAGGAATGTATCTAGGAATAAAATCATTATCCAGAAGATTCTCCTCCACTCCATGTTCCTAGATCTTTTGTACCCATGCCAGGACCCTGACTAAATTTCTCCATTCAGAACATGTAACCACTAATGAAACAAAGAGAAGTACTTAACTTGAGAGAGATGGGAGGCATGTAAAGGTTTCCACTGTGACACAGGAGAAACCCTTGTAAGGGAACCCTTGAAATTGATCAATGTAAAGAAAGCTGTTCAGCAGGTAGGTCATGGCAGTTCTCAGTGACATCATCATTAGGCCCTGCCTGAAAATTTTTGTATCCTGAGAGCCCTAGCTTCTTTTGTGATGTTACAAGTGTTGTCCTGACAGCAACTGCCTTTCAAATATTCCTTCAGTACCTCTAGGGTTTACTAATTGGCCTCTAATTCAGAATAACAACCGTATTGGAGGTAGAGGAAAGAGGGTAAAGAGAATAGTGATGGGGAGAAGGAAGCTGGCCTTCTTTATTTGTATAAAAGAGGAAGAAATACTTGGTCCATTGGAAAACTGAGTGAGACTCATTTAGGGGTTGAGTGGGTTAGCTGAAGAGTTATTTTTTATTTGAGCCTTCAACATATTGGAATCAGGAACTGAGAGTCTCCCAGAAACAGCTGACATCCCTGCTTGTTATGGTTCCTTGATGTCAGAAAGTTTATATCATTAATTTCTTTATACCAAAAGCCAGGAGTTGGAAAGGACCCAGTTGTTTTCTGAGAGCTCATGCCTTTTATAATTTTTCCTAGAAGAGAAAGGTCCCAAGGAAGAATGGAAAGACATGTATTGTGTCCTCAGCTGTGTAAACTCCTCCATGATTTGGATTCCTATAGTGCAGTTTGTTTCTGACACTGATATCAGGGAGAGAGAAGTGCTTCTATTTGAGACTTCATCATCTCAGTCTTTCCACTAGTATTATTCAGACTATCTTTCCCTGACAGTTACCCTTTAGATTTCTGAGTCAATAGGGTTTGATTGGCTGGCAGTTAACTTTTCTTTTTTTTTTCTCTCCTTTTTTTTTTATTCTTAAGCAACTTTTATTGCTTTTTCTAATTGAATATATTTAAATTTACAATTCAAATGTTATTTCCTTTCCCAGGTTCCTTACCATGAGATCCCTAAACAGTCCCACTAACCTACTTCTATAAGCCCTTACTGCACCTTGACATTCCCTTGAACTGGGAGGCAAACCTAGGAGGAGCAAGGGCTTCTCCATCCATTAGCCCAACAAGGCCATCCTCGCTAACTGTGCAGTTGGAGCCCTAGGTCTGTCCATACACTGTCTTTGAATATTGGTTTAGTACCAGAAAGCTCTGCTTAGTTGAATTGTTGTTCTTATGGGGTTGAAAGTCCTTTCAGTTCTTGTAGTCATTTCTCTACATCTACAAACATGAGGTCCATTTTCAGTTCTCTGGTTTGCCACTAGCATTCACTTCTGTATTTGACATGCTCTAGCTGTGTCTCTCAAGAAAAATCTATATTCAGTTCCTGACAGCATGCATTTCTTAGCTTCAACAAAACTATCTAGTTTTGGTGCCAGGTATACTCCTCAATATATATACTTTTGGTGGCTCCTACTACTATGAATTTTGATGGAATATTTATTGGAATCTGTCAAGAATTGGAACCAGGTCAAGAATATAGGATCCAAAAATGACAATTTCAAATAGACTCCCTCCTGTTTTTATAACCTATTGAATTTGAGGTTTCACTGGACCTCAAGCCATTCTTCTTGCTGCCCACCACCCAGAAACTGATGTTTGTCCTGAAGAAAGAATCATGGTAAAACATCCAAAAACCTCATGTCTTTCCCTAGGAACACAGGAAGGTCGATATTAGAGAACTGATGTCTAATTGACCTACAAAACCACATTCTATAGTCCATGTTGTCCTTTGCTTAACTGATATCTGGTAATTTATGGATAAAATAAGGATTTGGGAGTTCATCATTTGAAGGACCTAAACAATATTTACACTGTTATATTCACTCTATATCTGGTCCCTGTTTGTATCCAATTTTACTGCATAAAATAGAATTGGAAAAATGAAATTTATACACACATGTATGTAAATATATATATATATATATATATATATATATATATTCCCTTATCAATGAATATACATTCAGAAAATGTAGCACAAAATTCACTCCAATTAAAGGTCTCTAGGGAAAATACTGACACTTGGAAAACGAGAACACTAGGGAATTGAACATTATCTCACAGGATTGGACCTGGGAAACAAAATTAATCTCCAGAAGAATCTCCTTCTCTCCTTATTCCTAGATATTTTTTACCCATGCCAAGCACCTGACTAACTTTCAGAGCATGTAACCACTAATGAAGCAGAGGAAGTCTCTAGCTTTAGAGAGATGTAGGCTGAGGAAGGTTATCACTAGAATCTCAGGAGACATTCCCAGACAGGGAACCCTTGAATCTGGTCATTGTAAGGAGATCTGTTCAGCAGGTAGGCCATGGCAGTTCTCAGTGACCTCTTCATTAGGCAGTGCCTAAAAAAACCCTTGTATCCTGGAGAGCCCTAGCTTCTTCTGTGACATCACAAGTGTCATCTTGACAGCCACTGCCTCTCATATATTCCTTCCTTATATATGGTTTACCAATTGGCCTCTAATTCAGAGTAAATAGCCATTTGGGAGGGAGAACAAATAGGATGAAGACATCAGAGATACAGAGAAGGAAGCTGGGTCACAAAAGAAGAAATATGTGGTTCTTTGGAAAATACCCTGGGAAGATGACTTTAGTTCATAAAAATCTAGGTGCACCGAGCTCTTGGAGAAGTTGCTGAATATCCTTAAGACTTTGGGCAGAAGAAGACTTTTTGGTAAAGTTTGTAGATACCCCTTTTTAGATTTCAATTGTCCTGGGGATTGTATGGCAAATGGTAAATGTTTCCCAGAAGAGTGCTAGAGCCTGATTGATTTTTAGATGTTTTAGAAGACATGTGATTTTTCTAGTATACTTTAGGCTAATGGCATAAAGTCCAAATGATTTTCTTTTCTGATGTGGACATTCCTTCAGACCTTTGGAAATATAAAAATTTTTGTATTTTTGAAGTGTAATTTGCACAATGAAAAAATCACTTTTGAGTATCATTGGACGACATGGGATGTCCAGCATTCCCTTGAATGGATTGGTAACTTTTCACATTTTCTTCTGTCATTTTTTGAAATCCAAAGGCCCTTTGGACAGATGGAGAAGGTGTGGGACTCACCTGAAGAGTAGTTTTAGCTTTTGTGTCTCTTTTGTAGAAAAAGATGGCACAAGATTCCTTTTGGCAGAAGGGGGATGGTTGAAACTGTCTTCCTTAGAGGAGAAATTTTTCAAGACTCCATGAGAAGAATAAAATCTTAACCCTTTGTTTCTAGAAACTGGATGCCTGTGGTCCACTTTGGTTGAGGGAGGATGTCGACTATTTCTCCCCAGAGTGAACATGTGAAATAAATCTACTTGGGTAAATGGGGACAGTTGCAAAGAATGGTGTTCAGACTCAGTAGATCCTAAGACATCCTCCTCAGGTGAGGAAGGTCTTAATGTACTGTGTATATGTGGAGAAACTCTGACTGAAGTCAGAATGGGTTAGGTATTAGAGCTTCCTCTGAAGAGCTGACCCTCCTAAAGCATCATGACATATGTGAGAAGTCTGAGAGTCTCATGAGCAAATAAGGATGTTTCTATATATTGTTCTGAAATTGAGGAAGTTCAAGAAAAAATTACTTCTGCTGGAAAAGAGGAAACAGACTTTAGTATAAAAGAGTCAGTTTATCTAGCCTGATTGATAGGCAAAACAGGTTCCAAGGCCCCTTCAGGAGATTAGGTAAAATCCAGAGACTTTGAGGTATTGCAGATGTTCTGGGTCCCCTTGTGGGTATAAAGAAGGACAGGAAACCCTTTGTGCACATTTGAAGAGTGTAGCATCTTCTGTAGTTGGGGAAGACAGCTGATCTTGAGGAGACAAGGAAGTTCCCATATCCTCCTGTGAAATTTGCAGAGGTCGTATGCATTCTTTTGCACAAATGGAATCCAAGGATTTGGTTTCCTCAGATTTCGAGGATGCCATGACACGGGTGTTCGTATACTATGTTCCACCACTACTCTTTCACATATGGTTGGATCCATAATGTTCTCTACAGATGGAATATATCCAAGAAAATCTTTTGTATACGTGTCACATCCACAAGCCGTTTCTTAAGATGTGGCTGTAGGAAGAATGCCTTTAGTAGATGTTTCTTGTCCCACACCCTTTATGAGATAGAGTACTCCTCAGACAGAGTATCCTGCTTAGTTTTGAGAAATTCTAGCATCTCTGATGTATATGTGGAAAATTTTGAGCCTCTCCTTTTGGACAGAATGACCCAGAGTCCCCTGTGGAGAAAGGGGATATTTACCTTTCCTCTATACATTGTGTAAATATGGAGTCTGCATGGCTCATTGACTGTGTGTTGTGATAAACTTGTCTCTTCCTGGTCTAATGACAAGTCAGGAGGGTCCTTTGGGTGGTACAGGATATTTGAATGATTCTCTGATGTATAAGGATATAGAAAGCACTGGGAGATGGTGAGGGCAGTACATCCCATTTTTTTATAAGCACAAGGCACAAGAGACCCTTGGGTAGACTCAGAATTTTCTACCACATCTTGCGTGTTGTGGAAATCTAAAGAGCCCCTTCTAATTGGCAATGGTCCTTGATCTAATAGTGTACATGCAGAAAGGTTTCTCTCTTCTGGGCTTGTATGTGTCTTATGAGGTTCACTTGGGGATTTGTGACTACATTTTGACCCCTTGGACCATAAGTGATGATTTAAACCCATTTTTAATAGTGTAGTACATTGAAAGTCCTCTTTGTTTAATAGGAAATTTCTGAAATTCCCTTGTCAGCAGAATCAGGTTTCAAACTCATTTAACCGAAAGCTGATTGCTTAAGACACTGTGGTGGAGATGGGGAACATCTTTAGGACTGTCTTTCTGAGTGAACATAGCCCTGCTCTGCTTTGACAGGTGGCAAAGGTATTAAAGTCTCTTGTGGAGAGAGGCAGGAATTAATCCATTTGTGGAATATGAGAAATCACTGAAATTACCTTTAAGAGAAGAACTTTGCAGGCGTCTTTGTCTGATGGGGCTTGTTGTACCTCCCCTTGATTAGAGGGGTCTTCCAACACACTATGGAGGAGAATTGGAAAGACTGGAGACCTGCAGGATAGGTAATGAACATTTCAACCTCCTTTTCAAACTCTTGTGGACAGAGAGCTGATCTCCAGAAGAGTGGGCAATATTGAGATCTCAGGGAAGGAGAGACTCCCACTTCTGTGCACCTGTGCCCACATCGCCAGCCCAAGAGGAAACTGCATAGTGCCTCTGGACAGATGAATAGAGCAGTCAAGCTGCAGGAGCCTCTGCAGTCCAAACTGCTCCTGTATATGAACTGGTCCAAACAGTATTCTACACCCTGATCTCGTGTGGGGTGAGGAAGTCTTAGACCATGAGAGGGGAAGAAACTCCTGAGAACTCTGCTCACTTTCCTGAATCAAGAAAAAAAGACCTAGCTCAGTGTGGGCCTCCTGTGCATAGGGACCTAGGAGCAGTAGAGGCAGAACATTTCTGGTTTCAGCCTTCATGGAAAGCTGCAAGTCAGCCCAATGAGCGAATTCAGGCCTGCTCAAAGTGAGCTGACTCGTGCGCTCAGGACAAGCAAAAGAAAAACTACCTCGGGACCAGGCACTCGCCAGCTGGCTCCTGAACCTCCGTGATCCCTGCCATGAGCTCCCGATCCTAGATGCGCGGGAAGAGATAGCTGATCACCCAGGATTTTGGGCAATACCGAGCGGCATAAGGCACAGAGACTGCCACTTCTGCCCACCATTGCCCACACCTCTAGCCCAAGACAAAACTGCCTAGTGCCTCTGGACACAGCAATGTAGGAGGAGTAAAGCTAAAGGAGCACCATGTTCCAGACTGTGCCTGGATATGAACTGAACTGGTCAAACAGCTCCCTGTACCAAATCCTGAGTGTGGGGGAACTAGACCTTCAGAGAAGTAGACACTCCTGGGAATCCAGAGAAGACTACACTCTGCCCAGATTCCTGACTAAAGAGGAAAGCATTGTGCCATCTGTGACCCCATCCTCTACAGAGGGACCTAGGAGAAGTATGGTAATTTCCTTCTGGTTCCTGCCCAGAGGGACAGTTGAAAGCCAGTGGACAGGACCACCTACATGCCTGAGAGCAGAATAATCTGTTCCCATAACTAGGTTAAAAAAAAAAAACAGGAAAACAGGTTCACAGCAATCCTGACACATGAGCCTAAAGGGCAGTCAATCACTGTCAGAAAGACCAAGACATGCTAAATGTGTAGAGACAACCTGATGGCTAGTCAGGAACACAAGTAACAGAAATCAAGACTCATTAGGCACAACAGAACCAAATTCTCCCATCAAAACAAATACTGTATATCTAAACACACCAGAAAAGCAAGATCTGGATTTAAATTCACATTTTATTTTAACGGTGGAGGATGTTAAGAAGGTCATAAATAATTCCCTTAAGAATATACAGGACAATAGAAAATTCAGAAGTAAACAAGTAGAATCCCTGAAAGAGAGTACCCTAAAATACTTTAAAGTACTTCTGAAAACAGCAAAACAGGAGAAGGAAATAAATAAAACCATCTAGCAGTTAAAAATAGAATTAGAAACAATAAAGAAAGCACAAGGAAGACAACCAAGGAAATGGAAAACCTAGAAAGAGAACAGAGTCACAGATGTGAAAATCACCAACAGGATAAAAGAGATAGAAGACATAATCTAAGGAGCAGAGGATTGTATTGAAATCATTGACACAACTGTCAAAGATAATGTAAAATGGAAAAGCAGCTAGCCCAATACATACAGGAAATCCAGGACACGATGAGAAGATCAAACTCAAGGATAACAGGTATAGAAGAGAGTGAAGACTGTCAACATCAAGGACAGTAATATCTTCAACAAAATTATACAATAAAAACTTCCCTAATCTAAAGAAAGAGATACCCATAAACATATACAAAGCCTACAGAACTCCAAATAGATTGGAACAGAAAAGGAAATCCTCCCATCACATAATAGTCAAAACAACAAAATCAAAAAAATAAATAAAAATATTAAAAGCAGTAAGGGAAGAGGTCAAGTAACATATAAAGGCAAACTTATCAGAATTAAACCAGAATTCTCACCTGATACTATGAAAGCCAGAAGATTCTGGACAGATGATGTCATACAGACACTAAGAGAACAAAAAAACGCCATTCCAAGCTACTGTATTCAGCAAAACTGTCAACTGGAGAAAGCAAGATATTCCATGACAAAACCAAATTTGCAGAATATCTTTCTACATATCCAGTCCTACACAGGACACTAATGGCATAAGCTAAAAAAAGAGGCAAGTAAAATTATAGATATAAAGGAAGAAATTAATATTTTCAGAACAAAACAAAGATAAGAAAAGCACACAAACATTAACTAACCTCAAATTATGAAAATAAAAGAAAGTGACTGTCACTATTCCGTAATATCCCTCAACATCAATGGACTCAATTCCCCACTCAAAATACACAGATTGACCCACTGGATATGTAATGAGGACCCAGCGTTTTGCACTACAGGAAACACACTTCGGAGACAAAGACAGACACTACCTCAGAGTAAAAGTCTGGAAAAAACTTTCAAAGGAAATGGTCTGGAAGAAGAAGCTGAAGTAGCCATTCTAATATCATATAAAATTGACATTCAACCAAAAGTCATCAAAAAGCATAGGGAAGGACGCTTCATATTCACCAAAGGAAAAATCCACCAAGAATAATTCGAAATCATAAATATATATGCTCCAAATACAAGGGCACCTGCATACATAAAAGAAACCTTACTAAAGTTCAAAGAACATATGGCACCGCAAATAATAAGAGTACGAGATTTCAACACCACATTCTCACCACTGGACAGATCACAGAAAAAGAAATTAAACAGAGACATAGACAGACCCCAGAAGGTCTAAACCCAACGGACTTAACAGATATTTAGAGAACAATCTATCCAAAACAAAGAATATACATTCTTCTCACCACCTCATGGCACTTTCTCCAACATTGATCATATAATCAGTCAAAAAGCAGTCCTCAAATGATACAGAAAGATAGAAATAGTTACATGCACTCTATCAGACAACCATGGGCTATCGCTGTTCTTCAATAAAAATTAGGAAGGAACACCTACACATACATGGAAATACAATGCCCTACTGAATGATAACTTGGTCAAGGAAATTTTAAAGGAAGAAATTAAAGACTTCTTAGATTGTAATGAAAATGAAGGTACAGTATACCCAAACTCTTGGAACACAAAGAAAGCTGTGCAAAACGAAAACTCATAGCTCTGAGTGCCTGCAGAAAGAAACAAAGAGAGCATACATCAGCAGCTTGACAAGACACCTAAAACCTCTAGAACAAAAAGAAGCAGATATATGCAGGAGTAGTGAAAGCAGGAAATAATAAACATAGGGCTGAAATCAACCAAGTAGAAAAAAGAGACTATACAAAGAATCAACAGAACCAATAACTGGCTCTCTGAGAAAATCAACAGGATACATTAACCCATAACCAGACTAGCCAGAGGATACAGAGAGTGTGTCCAAATTAAGAAAATCAAATATTAAAAAGGGAGACAAACAGCAGAATCAGAGTAAATTTAAAAAAAAAATATTATTGTACTACAAAAGCCTATGTTCAGTAAAACTTGAAAATCTGGAAAAAAAGGAAAATTTTCTGGACAAATACAATGTACCATCGGTAAATCAGGAAAAGATAAACCATTTAAACAACCCAAAACTCACAAAGGAAAACAAGAAATCATCAAAACTCTCCAAACCAAAAAGAGTCCAGTATCAGAAGGTTGTAGTGCAGAAATCCATCCAAAATTAACTGAAAATTTCATAAACAATACTGTCCAAACTATTCCGTAAAATTGTAACAGATGGAGTACTACCAAATTGCTTTCATGAAGGCACAATTACTCTTATAACTAAAACACAGAAAGACCTAACAAAGAAAGAGAACTTCCTGCACCACCCCTTTTATCAATATGGACGCATAAATACTCAAAGAAATTCTTTCAAACTCAGTCCTACAACACATTAAACAATAATCCACTATGATTAAGTAGAATTCATCCCATGCTTGCAGGGATGCTTTAATATACAGAAAACCAACAACCTAATCCACTGCATAAAAACAAAAAGATGAAACCACATGATCCTTTCATTAGATGCTGAGAAAGATTTTGACAAAATTGAACATCCCTTGATGATAAAAGTCCTGGAAAGGACAGGAATTTATGTCCCATACCTAAACATATACAGCAAAATCCGTAACTAATATTAAACTAAGTGGAGACAAACTTGAAGCAATCACACTGAAATCAGGAACTAGACTAGACTGCCCACTCTCTCACAACTTATTCAATATAGTTCTAGACATCTTAGCTACAGCAAGCAGATACTGAAGGAGGTCAAAGGGAAATAGATCGGGAAAGGAAGAAGTCAGAATAACACTTTTTGTAGTTGATATGATACTATACTTAGTGACCTTTAAAGTACCACCAGAGAATTAATAAGCCTGATAAAATTTCAGCAAAGTGGATGGGTATAAAAAAAAAAAAAAACAAACAAACAAAAAAAACTCTGCAAAAGCTAAACAAGTGGAGAAAGAAACTGGGGATATGACACCTTCCATAATAGCCCCAAATAATATAAAATATCTCAGGTGACTTGATCCAAGTTAGTAAAAGATGTATGAGCAGAACCTCAAGTCTCTGAAGAAACTGAAGGAGATTTCAGAAGATGGAAAGATCTCCCATGCTCATGACTGGCAAGATTAATACAGTAAAATGGCCATTATACCAAAAGCGATCTACAGATTCTTTCCAATCCCCATCAAAATTCCAATCCAATTCTTCATGGAGTTAGACTGATCAATTTATAAATTCATCTGGAATAACAAAAAAATACAGAATAGCTAACACTGTCCTCAACAATAAAAGACTTGGGAATCACTATCCCTGAACTCAAGCAGTATTACAGAGTAACAAAGTGACAAAGACTGTGCGGTACTGAGACAGAGCCAGGCAGATAGACCAGATGAATAGAACTTTGAGACCCAGAAATGAACCCATACACCCATGGTCACTTAATTTTTGAGAAAGGAGCCAAAACCATCCAATGGAACAAAAGATTGTGACAGCAAATGGTGTTAGTCCAGCTGGGAGTCAGTATGTAGAACGCAAATTGATCCACACTTACTACCCTGTAGAAAGCTTAAGTCCAATTGGATCAAGGACCAATTCCATCAAACCAGATACACTCAAACTAACAGAAGAAAAGTGGGAAGCATCTCGAACACATGGGCACTGGAGAAAATTTCCTTAACAAAACACCAAAGGCTCATGCTCTAAGATCAAGAATAGACAAATGTGATCCTTACAAACTACAATGCTTCTGTGCGGGAGAGGACACTGTTGTTAGGACAAAATGGAAACCAACAGATTGAAAAAAGACCTTTACCATTCGTACAACAGAGAGAGGGCTAATATCCAAAATATACAAAGAAATCATGAAGTTAGACTAAAGGAGTCAAAAACCTATTGAAAAATGCGATTCAGAGCAAAACAAAAGAAATCACAGCTGAAGAATTGTGAATGGCAGTGAAACAGTTAAAGAAATCTTCACTATCTTTAGTCAAAAGGGAAATGCATATCAAAACAACCTTGAGAATCCACCTTATACCAGTCAGAATTGCTAAGATGAAAACCCAGGTGATATAAGATGCTGGTGAGGAAATAGAGAAAGAGGAACACCCATCCATTGTTGGTGGGATTGCAGACTGGTACAACCATTCTGCAAATCAATCTGGAGGTTCCTCTAGAAAATTGGACATTGAACTATCTGAGGACTCAGCTATACCTCTCTTGGGCATATACCCAAAAGGTGTCCCAACATATAACGAAGACACGTGCTCCACTATGTTCATAGCAGCCTTATTTATAATAGACAGAGGAAAGAACCCAGATTCCTTCAACAAAGTAATGGATACAGAAAATGTGGTACATCTACACAATGGAATATTATTCAGCTATCAAAAACAATGACTCTTCTAAATTTATAGGCAAATGCATGGAACTGGAAAATACCATCCTGAGTGAGGTAACCTAATCACATAAAAACACACATGGTATGCACTCATTGGTAAGTGCTATTAGCCGAAATGGTCGAATTACCCTAGACGCACAGAACACATGAATGTCAAGAAGGATGACCAAAATGTGAATGTTTCACTCTTTCTTTAAAAATGAGACAAGAATTCCCTTGTCAGGGAATAGGGTGGCATTATAGAACAGAGGCAAAAGGAACATCCTCTCAGAGCCTGCCTCAAATGGGGCCCACACATATACAACCACCAAACGAGATAAGATGGATGAAGCAGGACAGAAGTGCAGGCTCACAGAAACCAGATGTAGATCTCTACTGAGAGACAAATCCAGAATATGGGAAACACTTAGGCAAATGCCAGCAGCAAACCACTGAACTGAGAAAGGGATCCCAGGTGAAGGAATCAGAGAAAGGCCTGAAAGAGCTGAAGGGGCTTGAGACCCCATATAAACAAAAGTGCCATCCAAGCAGAACTTCCAGAAAACTAAGTTAGTACCCAAAAACTATACATGAACTGACCCTGGACTACAAATTCATACGTATCAATCACTGCCTATTAGGGGCACCAGTGGAAGGGGAAGTCTTTGGTCCTCCCAAGACTGAACACCCCGTGAATGGCATTTTTGGGAGAAAGGAAGTAATGTGGGGAAGGATCGGGAGAGAACACCCCTATAGAAGAGGAGGGGGAGGGACTAGAAAAATGTTAACGGGGAAACCTGGAAAGGAATAACATTTGAAATGTCCCAAGTAAATAATTCCCAAGTTAATAATGATTGAAAAAAAAAACACTCTGAAGAGGAGAATGTATGATTTTCCGTTCAGGATGTGGTTGGAATTTTGGACACCTTGACAAATGTGGAAAAAACCTATAGAACATTGGAAACATTTAGTTATTTACGGAAAGTCTTGGGTGGGTAGGAACATCTTGGGGGAAAATGGGAGATCCAAGTTCTCCATGTCTAGATAGGGAAGGATGTTGGGAACCTGTAATGTGTGGGGAAATTACCTGTGCCAGTTTTTCAGTAGAAGAGTCTGCAGATGGTGGCCCAGGCACGGGGTGATCTTCTTTGAGACTTTCACTGCTCTCTCCACTACTGTGTTTTGTAGATGTTGCAGGCATTCTGGCTACCAACTCGTCATAGTCCACATGTTCTTCAAACCCAGTAGACAATCTGCCTTTTTTTTCATCTTCCAAGAATGGGCACTGAAGATGAGGCCACTCTTTTTCTAGTAGCAGGATGTAAAGCAGATGTTCTGGTATCCCTGGCCAGTGGGTTACTCAGTGATGTGCTAGCCTTGGTCAGTGGATTACTCATGCCCTCAGAAACCCTCAAAGGAAGTGGAACTGTCCATTTCTGTACTCCGTCAGTTCCCTTCTGGGGTTTAGGGCCCTCTTATTGACTGAAGCCTTTATATGATCTTTGAGTTTCTGTAGCTTTTCTGTAACACGAGCATCAGGTTTTTTTAATCTCTGTCTTCATAAGGTTTTGTGCATCTGAACTTGTGCCGAGTCCTTCTAAGATGTCCCGGAGGGTGCAAAGTCCTCGGGGTTTCTGCTGTTCAAGTGTTTCCCCCAGTTGGGATAGGATGTTGCAATCTGGTTGGTGGACACTGAAGGGGGTCCAGGCGGCGGTGGCTGGAACCCTTCAAGTGCTTCCACCATTGGAGTCCTATGTTATAATCATCTTGGAGGGCACTGAAGGGGTTCACAGGCTGTGGAGGCTGGGATATAGGCGGTGCATGGTCTGAGGGTAAAGTCCGGTATGAGTGGCTCGTTGGCCCCTCTCCACACGTTTGCCCATTGAGTCATTAAGGAAATTGAAACAAGAAATGTCAAGTGGCCTACTACCCCGTGAAGGGGCAGTGAATGTGCTTTCCAATGGTGAGTCGTGGAGAACATCATTTGCTTTTGTACTTCTTTGAGTATGGCTCTCTCTCGCAAGAACCATGGACACTTCTGGAACTGAAGCAGGCCGAACTCGAATGTACATTGATCTCGGGGAAAACAAGCAAAGCTCGAGAGGGACTGTTCTCGAGACTGCACCGGCTGCTGTGAGCTGCCTCACTTGACAGTTCTGCTTATAGTAGCGGGGCGATCATCCAAGCTTTCTGAATAAGGGGGAACCCTGTCGACTATCTTCCTTTGAGAGTTCACCACAGGAGGGATACGGATCACCTCATTATTCTACAGCTGCCCTGGCAAGGGGACAAGCCTGCGCATGTGGGATAAACTGATTATTACCAGACAGGACTGGATGTGGGCACCATCTTTATTTTACCGAGCCGCTCCCACCCTGAAGGGTGGTTGAATTTTGTCAAATGCTTTCTCAGCATCTAATGAAATGACCATGTGTCCTTATCTTTGAGTTTGTTTACATGTTAGAAAACATTGATGGTTTTCTGTATATTAAAACATCCCTGCATTCCTGATCAAGATGGATGATTGTTTTTTAGATTCGGTTCGCAAGAATTATATTGAGTATTTTTGCGTCAATATTCATAAAGGAAATTGGTCTGAAGTTATCTTTGTTGGGTCTTTGTGTGGCTTAGGTATAAGAGTAATTGTGGCTTCATAGAAACAATTTGGTAGCGCTCCGTTACAATTTTGTGGACTAGTTTGTACAGTATTTGTATGAAGTCTTCTATGAATGTTTAATAAAATTCTGCCCGGAATCCTTCTGAACTGGGTTTTTTTTTATTGTTTTGTTTTTTTGTTTTTTTTTGTTTTTTTTTGCTTGGGAGACCTTTAATAACTGCTTCTATTTCTTTAGGATTCATGGGGCATTGAGATACTTTATTTGATCCTGATTTAACGTTGCTAGTCTGGTATCTGTCTAGAAAATTGTCCATTTCCTCCATATTTTTCAGTTTTCTTGTATATAGACTTTTATAGTGGAATCTCCTGATTTTGGGAATTTCTTCAGATTCTTTGTTCTGGATCCATTTCATTTCTGATTTAGTCAATTTGGATACATTCTCTGTGACCACGGGTTAGTCTGTCTAAGGGTTTATGGTTATCTCAAAGAAACAGCTTCTGGTGTTGTTGATTCTTTTAAAGTCCTTTTGTTTCTACTTGGTTCATTTCAGCTCTGAGTTTGATTATTTCCTGCCTTCTACACATCTTGGGTTTACTTTTTCTTTTTTGTTCTAGAGCTTTTAGGTGTGTAGTCAACCTGCTGATATAGGCTCTCTCCTATTTCTTCTCCCAAGCATTCAGAGCTATAAGTTTTCCTCTTAGCACTGCTTTCATTGTGTTACTTATGTTTGGGACTGTTGTATCTTCATTTTCATTAAGTTCTAAGAAGTCTTTATATTCTTTCTTTATTTCTTCTTTGACCAAGTTGTCATAAAGTAGAGCATTGTTCAATTTCCACATATACGTGAGTTTTCTGACATTATTGTTATTGTTGAAGACCAGTTTTTGTGTGGTGATCTGATAGAATACATGTGATTATTTCTGTCTTCCTGCATATGTTGAGGCCTGTTTAGAGACTGATTATATGGTAAATTTTGGAGAAGGTTCAATGAGTTTCTGAAAATAATGTATATCCTTTTATTTTTAGGATGGCATGTTCTATAAATATCTGATAAATAAATTTGGTTCATAACTTCTGTTAATTTCTCTACATCTCTGTCCAATTCTGTTTTCATGATCTCTCCAGTTATAAGAGTGGAGTGTTGAAATCTCCTACTATTATCTATCATGAGAAGTCCAATGTATGCTTTGTACTTCTGAAAAGTAAGGTTTCTTTTATGGAATTTTGTGTCACCTTTCATTTGGAGTATAGATACATACAGTTGAGAGTTCATCTTGGTGGATTTTTCCTTGATGACTATGATGTCATAATCCACCTTTTCCTCCTTAGAAAGCCATGTCCTTCCTTATCTTTTTCTTAAAGACTTCTTAGTTGAAAGTCAATTTTAATTGATATTATAATCTAACTTCAGTTTGCTTATTCAGGCAATTTTTCTTGAAATTTGTTTTCCAGTCATGTACTTGGAGGTAGTATCCATCTTTGTCTCTGAGGTGTGTTTCCTGTCTACAGCAAAATGCTCGCTACTCTTTATGTATCCATTCTGTGAGTCTGTGTTCCTTTTTCATTGGCGAATTGAATTCATTGATGTTGAGAGATAGTTATTTTCCTAGTCAGAGGTAGAATTATGTTTCTTTGTCTCTCTTTTCATTTCCATTGCAAGGAAATTATATTCTTGTTTTTGGCATGATGTATTTTCTCTCCTTGTGTTGGAGTTTTCCATGTATTTTCTTTTGTAGGCCTAGATTTGCTGAAAGAGATTTCATAAATTTGGTTTGTCATGGAATATCTAGGTTTCTCTGTCTATGATCCTTGAAAGTTTTACTGGATACAGTAACCTGGTCTGGCAATTGTGCTCTAGGGTCTATTTGAAATCCATTCAGCATATTCTCACTTTCATTGTCACTAGTGAGAAGTCTGGTGTAATTCCTTATAGGTCTGACTATATATTTCACTTGGACCTATTTTCCTTACTGCTTTTAATATTCTTTCTTTGCTTTGCACATTTGGAGTTTTGACTATTATGTGATATGAGTAATTTCTCTTCTTGCTCCAATATATTTGGAGTTCTGTGGGCTTCTTGTTTGCTTTTATGGGCATCACTTTCTTTAGGTTAGGGAACTTTTCTTTTTAATTTGGTTGAATATATTTACTGGCCCTTCAAGTTGGGAGTCTTCTCTCTTTCTTCTATACCTATTAACCTCAGGTTTGAACTTTCATTTTATCCTAGATATCCTGTATGTTTTGGGCCAGGAACATTTGTTTTCCATTATCTTCATCAGTTGTGTGGATGATTTCTATGGAATCACCTGTCCATGAAATTCTCTTTCTATATCTTGCATTCTGCTGGTGATTCTTGTATCTACGGCCCTTTGTCTCCTCCTTGTTTTTCTGTCTCCATCTTTGTCAACTTTTTACTTTCTCTATTATTTCTATATCTATTTTCAAGTCATCTTCCTGTTTGGTGATGTTTCCTGTAATTCTTTCATGGATTTTTTTTTTCCTCTTGAAGGGCTTCTACTTGTTCACTCTGTGTTCTCCTGCATTTTTCTAAGGATTTTTAGGTTTCCCTCAAAGTCCTCCATCATTATCAACAAATGTGATTGTAAATCTAAGTCTTGCTTTTCGGTGTGTTTAAATATCCAGTATTTTCTTAGGTGGGATAACTGGGCTCTGCTGATGCCAAGTAGTATTGGTTTTTGTTAGTTAGGTTTCTTCGCCTGCTCCTAGTTATTGGGTTGTCTTTGGTGTTTACTTGCCTTACTGCTTCTGTGAGTGACTGACCCTGCTGTAGCCCTCTGTGTCAGCACTGTGGTAGAACTCTTTTCTTGTTTTCTGTCAGCCTTTCCTGCGAACAGGTGTTCTGTTCCCCTTAAGGAACTGGAGACCTTCTTCCAGCCTCTAGGAACAGGCAGGGAATCAAAATGATCATGACCCTGACTGTTCCTGTATGTACTTACCTCCATGGGCAAAGTTGGCACTGTGCAAAACCCTCTTGGGTCTTTATGGTGGGAAGCTGGGTATTCTCCTCTGACTTCTCAGGATTATCCACACTCCTGAGGGTCCAGCTCTCTCCCCAAGGGATTTGCGTACAGGGAACTGTTTGGCCATTCAGTGCAGGCCTTGCACAGACCCGAATCGTGGGCACTGCATGACTGTTCCTGTATCCCAGTGTCCAGAAGTACTGTTCAATTTCTCCTTGCATCAGGGATGTGGGCTGAGGTTTGTTTTAATTTAATATTGAGAAATATTTACAGTACATCAAAAAAATAGGTGTGAAATGCATCACAATAGAATCCTCTGCATTCCAGCAATTTTTATACAAGACCAGAGTCCACTGAGAGGTCTGTACAACAGACCTCCTGCTTTATAATTGTCAGAGCTTTAAGTCTGTCTCGGTCTCTACACTTAGATTTTTATAAATTTCTTGCATGAATGGGTGCAGATCTAATCTAATAGATGTAATAAGCTAGTATACCTGACTAAGTCTCCAGCCCCCATGAGGGATATGTATTGTTTTGCTTTTTTGTTGTTGTTGTTTGGAGAACTGTGTTTTTCAGTATCCCCAATAGAAAATTAATCTAGTGATGAATTAGTGGATAGAAACTGAAAATTATGAATGATGATGAGGAATTCCCCAAAACAGAGTGAACACAAAGGTAAATCTGAAATGTGTGTGGGTAGACATGCACACATGCTCATGACCCATGTAGCTGACAAGCATTCAACAACAGACCAACTTGAGTGATTTGGGAAATTAACTTATTTCACACACAAGCAAACTCATTGGGAATACATTGTTTTCACTCGTCTTTAAGTGACCAAATGGTAAAACAGTATGTAAACAAATACTGTTACCCTGCTTTGTTGTTTATACTAACATTTTAATTCATGGTACAATCTTCATGTGCTCTTTCTCTATTGTGTTTCTCTGTGTCTGTGTTTCTGCATGAATATATAGGAACACATGTGTATGTGGCATACATGTGAGTGTTTGTGCATGTGTGTGTGTATATGTGTGTGTGCGTGTGTGTGTGTCTTTTATGGAATTTGTGTATATGTAACATGTGTATTTATAATTTGGAAATACTGAAACTCACATTTGATTTGTTGATCAACCATGAGACTGATCTACTCACATATCTCTGAAATTCCATTATATCAAGTGAATAGAGAGAGAACTTAATAGTCAGGTATCTCCAATTCTACCCTTGTCAGGAAAAATATTTTTTGGCAACAAAACCCAAACTTCAGCAAACACATATACACCCTACAAAACAGGAAAGGTTATGTCATTTAAAGGGAAAAGATATCAGACTGGGAGAAAAATGAGTAAGCCACATCTCCAATACTTGAGAGACATGAGATTGAACTTCAGAAGATATAACGGGAAGGGACAGGCAGAATCCCTAAGAAGCCAAAATAAGCTAAACACTGGAGCTTCTCATTACATGACAGCTCATGGGTTGGTAAGGATGGTAGACCATACTCAGTCTCCATATAAGACTACAATTTGAAGAAGGTGAAAAGCCTACACAGTGCTAACAGCTACTTTAAGGTTACAGTGTAAAAACAGAATGTAACTGTAGAAAGAAGAGAAGGATGATATCTGAAAACAGACCAGGCTGTGCTGGAATTGAACAGCTTTCCATGTAAGTAACCAAGCAACACAGCAGCTGCCCTATGCAAAAGTGAGCAAAGAGGAATGAACAGTATAGATACTATGTGTATATAAATACTTGCAATTTGGTAGATTTTTAAGATGTTGAGATGAAAGAATAGGAAGAAATTTCTATCAAGCTCGGCACAATGTCTTGCTCTTAGAATACTCACATTTAAGAGACTGAGGGAGAGGAATAAGGAATTTCAGTTTACCCTGGAATACATATCAAGACAACACCTCTTTTTTTCTCTTTAAATTCAAATCACTAGTGTGATTGATAGAATATCATGAACAATTTTAAGGAAACAGAAATGTAATGTCTATGCAGTGATACTCTCACTAAGAAAACATGTTCTATAAAGAGACAGGTATTATTAAGTTACAGATAACAGCTGCATTATTGAAGGATGTAGCATGAAGGGTTATGATCCTGTTTGGTTGATCCTTCTTTTCTTCATGGCTCAGCATCTCTGACCACATCATTATTGTGCAGACATCTAGATGTTCTTGGCTTTAAATTTATGTATGTAAACCAGTAATCATTTATATATCCAATGATTTTTTGATTTTACTTATCTTCAAAAACGATGAGTCTTTAGGAAATGATACCTTTATTGTGTGGGTTTGAATATACATAATTGCAATCAGTGAATAATCTGGGCTCCACACACACACACACACACACACACACACACACACACAGGATGGTTGGAGATACTATACTTGTGGCATCAGGAAGCATAGAGATGAGTGTTTTGATCAGTTTTTCTGTATAATATTGATGACAGGTTAATGATAAGACTGGGTAAAATGAAATACAGTCAAGGTTTTTTTTTTTCCTTCCTTTTGATTGATAGCTTGTACAGCATGTGAAACTGAACTTAAACGCAAGGTAAATCTTGTGCCTGAGCTTCATTAGCAGGACTCGATGTTTCCACCTTCTCTTGTAAAAATATTAAGAACAGAGGCACACTTTAAAAATCCCCTGGTGTTAAGAGAGAAAGTATTAGATATGGAATTATGTGAGAAAAAATCTTTTCTAAGCTTTGATTTTTGTTACTGCAGAAGAAGACTTTGACTTGATGTAAATGAGGCTCTAAAATACTAAAAAAATAATATCTCTCATCTGCAAGAATCCTACTGACTTCTTACTGCTCTGTGTTTCCGGAGATGAGTGTCAATTGTGTCAATTGCTCTTTGTGGCAGGAAAAGGTCTTGTCTTTCAAATGCTTTGCAAATGCCAAGTTCTCTGAGGTCCCTGGAGAATGTTTCCTCCTGTTCACCCTTATCCTGCTCTCATTGTCTTTGCTATCTGCACCAGTCCATCTCTATGCACCCCATGCATTCTTTCTGCTCAACTTATGTAACTTGGAAATTGGCTACATGGGCTCTGTCATACCCAAGATATGGAGAGACTTGTCAGTGTGATCTGAGGGCTCTCTTAGGGAGGGATGTAGCACACAGATGTTTTTCTCCACACTTTTTAGTATAACTGAGTGCTGTCTATTGGCAGTCATGGTGCCTTTGGCTATGGTATTGGCAAGATTAACTATGCAATCCAAATGAGTCATGGGGTATGTGTCCATTTATCAATTATTTCATGGGAAATAGGTTCCATTGTAGGGTTTGGACAAAATTACTTGAGGCCCAAATATAACCACACATCAAGAGTTGATAAACTCTTGGTCTATACAGCAGTGACATCCATGCTGAACCCTCATCATCTATAGCATAAGGAACCAAGAAATCAAGGAAGCACTAGGAAGAAATCTGGGTTTGGAAGAAAATTGTGATAATAATTATGTGCATAGTCTGTGAAAGAAAAAAAAAAACAAAACACTGTGATCTTTCTGGCTGTTTTGAAAGAAACTTTAAGAAACATAACTTTGTTTTAGAGTGTTCTCTATATTCACCACCATTCTTAATTGTAAACAATATTAATGTTTGCTTGCTATTAAATAACTTTAGTAGATTAGTCCAGTACTTAAAGATTTTGATATGGGCAGAGTTTAAACCACATGCTAATGTCTCAGGGGCCTTGAAAGTCCTCTGTATCCTTTCACATATTTGGAAATCTTCCAAGAAAATACTTCAGCACATTATGTTTGATCTGGGAACTCTTCAGTACATGTAAATTCAGTGCATTCGACTGGAACTGCTAAGTAGTTCTTAGGTCAGTAAATTGTTAGTCTCTGCTTTTTGTACTTTTAGGTGAGTCCACATGTCAGATTTGGGCATGCAGGGCCTATTATTTTGGAACAGGAGTAATCTTTCCTCCCTTTTATGATTTCTAACAGGGCGGTGGAAAAGAATTTCAGCCAGGTGATTCTCAAAATCAACATCCGTGTTTCAGATAAACACACACACACACACACACACTCACACACACACGCACACACTCACACACACACACACATACACATGCATTTATCTGCACATTATACAGAAAATTAAGTGGGTTTACAAGTGACAGAAGACTAATATCAATGGTCAGCTTGTGTCAGGTAATTAGATTCTGGTTGTTATTCCCAAATAAAATAAAATAAAATAAAATAAAATTAGAATAGTGTATAATGAAAGAAAATAGAATTCTTCTCAAGTGTGCAGAAAATATGGAAGACTTTAAAATATAAATTACAATGACACTAAATCTAGAGTATTATTTTAGGCATGAGTCACCTATACAGAAAGACAATGATTAGATTTCCCCAGAATCATTGTTCTCAGTCTACTTACACGCAGTAAGGACCATTAAGGCCAGAGAGTTGAAAAAAATGACTGAGAAGCTGAAAACAAAGCCTAAAGTTTTGAAGAGACACACAGTCTTTCCAAAGTCTTCAAGTACTTCTCCTATAACTTCTATTACTTTAAAAGAAAAATATAAAAGAAATACATTAAAATATTTTAAACTACAAAAGAAAAATAATTTAAAATAATTTAATACCTAATTGGTGTTATTAAGATGCCAGTCATCCACCTAATGCTGAACTGAGATAAACAAAGCTGGAAACACTTTTTGGCATCTCTGCCAAGTACATAGAATCTCGACCTAAAGGAGAAAAAACACTAGGCAAATCCAAATTCAGAGACATTCTAGCAAAGTAATTATTTCACTTCAAAGGTGTAGTCACAGAAGATAAAATAGTAATGAATTATCACAGAATAGAATAAACAAAGATATGTAATGATTAAGGGTCAACTGGATTTCTGGATTTTACAGGGCATAGAACATATACAGTAGTAGAACCATTGCTTTTATGATTTGCTCAAATCACTGTGGTACTTGTAATATGTTAATGTTTTTCAATTATCTGATTTTTGAGAATTACTCATTAGATGTGATTATGGAATATAAAATTGAGGAATTAGATTACTTACAAAAAAGTGAGCACTGTTTCCTATCAATTGCATTTGATTTTCCTGTACATTTTGACTTCAGCTTTATTTTTGGTATTTATTCATTTTAATTTATATCTCAAATGTTGCCCTCCTTCCTGTCTTCCCCCACAGAGTCCTTTACCTCAACCCCCATCCTCTTCTGATTTCTTCTTCTAAAATGGACAGAACAACAGTAGACATAAGGCATGATTAGTTCCTGAATAGCTGTTTTACATGTATTTGAAAATCTACAACACCGATAGTACAGACATCAGGAAATAGTTTCAAAAATGATCTTCAAAATTAAATATTCTCAAGTTATCAGCTATAAGCTATCAGCTTGACAATACTGGAAAGATCCAAGAACATAAGTATCTTTGTCATATACATAGTTAAAAATGATCAGACAAGAAGAAAAACATAAGGCAACCTTCCTAGATTCAACATAAGAGAGCCTCAACAGAGATTATGGGATAATACCTGGAAATGAACTCCTACAAAAAAACCAAGAGCAAACTAACCACAAACTGCAATATTTATAAAAGCCAAACAAATAGGTGGAAAGTATTACTTTCAGCTCTATATGAGAATATTAATGTTTATTAATTTATATATTAATAAAATTTTAATTTCATGACTGCAAATTTTTATTGCAAATTTTTAAATCAATAGATTTTAAGTGACTCGTGATCATTAACTTTAGTGGGCTTGATTGCATTATAGATTACTAAAGTGTTTATTTGGATTTATCACTATGAATATTCACAAAAATCAAATTATGTCAATCAGGAACTGCTCTTCTGTTTTTATACTTTTTGTTCTACATATGTAAGAGTTTTACCTGCTTGTTCACGTGTGCAACTCATCCATGCCTAGTGTCCAGGAGGTTGAAGAGCGTGTGAGATTCAATGATGCTGAAATTACAGCCACTTGTGAGCTGTCACTCGGGAGTGTATATCGGCACTGGGTTCTCTGGAAGAACAGATAATGCTATTAATCACCGAATCATACCTTCATCTTCAGCAACGCCATTTTTTCTTTAATATAGTGCCTAAACTGTCCTGTCTTCTGCATAAACCACTATTTTCTCAAATTGTGATAAGTTAATATTAAACACATAGCCACCTGCTTCTTGCCATCATATATATATATATATACATATATGTATATGTATATATGTATATATGTATATGTATATGTATATAATATATACACACAGACACACACACAGACACACACACAGACACATGCACAACTGCTCTTACTTTCAAGTTTACTTACTTACACACATACACAGACACATGCACAACTGCTCTTACCTTCAAGTTTACTTACTTACTTACATACACACACACACACACACACACACACACACACACACACACACACACACACACACTGCTTCTTACCTTCAAGTATACTTAGGTATTTTCAAAGCTATTTGTTTATTTATTCACTTTACATACTGCACACTGCCACCCTCCCGTTCACCCCTCTCACAATCCTTCCTCTAGCCCTCTCTCCTCTGGAGCAGGAGGGGACCTCACAGGTATCTCCTCTGCTCGCATATCTAGTCTCTGTGATCACATCCTCTGCCACAGAGGACAGACACAGCAGTCTACATGGATAAGGGTGGTAAGGTAGATGTCATATCCAGAAAGAGGCAAAAAAGAGCGTAAGAGATGCCTTTGAATCAATGGGTGTTTTCTTAGCTGAGACTCACAGCCTCAGTGATATCTATGAAGAAGACATCTCTGTAGCCAGAGATCAAACCAAATGGAATACAGAGACACCAACTTTTGACCCAAAATTTATTCTTACCACAAGAAATAAAAAGGCAGTGCATAGAGCAGAGAGAGTGGAATGATTAACCAATGGTTAGTGCAGATTGAAAACCACCCCATGGATGAGCTCCAGTCCCTGATACCACAATGACCTCATAAGGCTTGGAGAAAGCGAGTCTAGCATTGCTTCCTCTGGAGAGACTCCACTGCTGCTGACTCAGTCAGTAGCAGACCCTCAACTAGCCAAGCTATGGGTGGAGCTGAACCTCCGACTGAAGAACAGAATGAAAAGGATTATGGCCTCTAAGGGGTATAGGCACTCCACAGGCTTTGTCTTCATGTGGACCGAACAACTAGAATTGGGCTTTCCCAAACAAGTTGTCTATAGATGAGACATCTGTGTCTTTAAAATTTATTTATTTATTTTCTCACTTTACATCCCATCTTCAGGGTACACCAACACCCGTTGTCGGGGGAACCCATAAAAAGAAAAAAGCTACACATTTCCTTCCTATGTCCTAAGGACTCAGGTTCAGTACAAGTTCACTCTCTGAAGTCAGGTTCAGTGTTTGGCAAACCACAAGAGATCCTGCATTTTGACTTTATTGAGCCTCTGTGGAGTCCCCTGGCACATCTGGCCTCGATTCTTCACCTGTTTTTTTAAAGACTCCCCAAGCTCCAGCTAATGTTTGGTGGTGAATCTTACACTCTTTTCTCAGCTGTTGGGGGTGGAGTCACTCAGAGGACAGTTATGCTAGGATTCTGTGTGCAAGCATGATAGAGTATCTGTAATAGTGTCAGTGATCGGTGATTGCCCACGTGGGCAGAGTATCAATCTGTGCTAACCATTGGTTGGAAGTACCTACCATGTCTGCTCTATCTATCTTTGTCTCTGAAGGTCTTGTATGTGTCTATTTTGGACTGAAGGTTTTTTGGGTTGTTGTTGTTGTTGTTTTTTTTTTTTTTTTTTCTTGTCACATTACTGGTAGTCATGTGTGGCAACAGAAGTGGCATTTTAAGAATCCTTATCCCCATTGCGAATGTCACCCCACAGACACCCTGGGGATTTGCCTTTCCCAGGTCTCTGGCACTTCTTAGAGATGCACACCCCACACTTGTGATTTATCTCTTTTCCTTCATTCACTATACCTAGTTCCTCCAAACCCACTATATCCAATTTCTCCCACATTATTTTTCCTTCTCTACCTCCCTCCCATTCAGTTTCCTCCTTTCCTCCATCCGCCTCAATATCTATTCTGCTGAATACATTTTAAAGTCAATATTTAGGAAAATACTGAGTGTTATAGAGAATTTCAGTAATTATGGTCGATGTTTAGGCAAGATATGAACATATTAAATTTTATAGAGGCCACAATTACTAAGCATATATTGATATAAGAGTCACTGTCTTTATTACATTCAACTTGAAGGAAAACCATTTATATATTCTATTAAGTTATACAAGAATCTGTTAAAAGAGTTACATACATCACACACAACTTTATTACTTTGAATGCTCTCTTTATTAAAATATTTACTAAATAAAGTACAACGGTTTAAACTCATGTAAGTGTACTTTGTTGTAAAGTTAAAGTTTATATATACAGGTTGATGACTACAGTCATCTCAGATTCACAGAGATAAATACATCAGGAGTCATCTATTACCTTACCTGTCTTCTTTCCTTTTTTATTCCTGATGAAGACTCATCTCATTTGCAGCCCCTCATGTGAGAGATGGATCAGAAAATGCTGAGTGTCTACAACCCAGTATACAACGATAGAAAAGATAAAAGACAACATCTCCAAATAGGGTATACACAATCGAAACTTTCTTGTAGATCTTGAAACAAAATGCAAAGAACAAACCCACATCTTAGGATATTACCACATATAGGAAACGGTAGCTGGAGGAAGCATTCTCAGGTATTTTAAACATTTGCACCTAGGAAATTGAAACTGGCTCCGTGAACATGAAGATTTACTCTTTTGGCAAGAAAGTCAGTCTGTCTCCTGATAGTCATGTCATCTGTCCAACACTAGAGCAACGGCCATGCTTTATGAATGTGTACAGATAAACACATTGGTTTCCACGTTTTTCAAAGAATTACAAGAAGAACCTGAAAAGAATACATAATTTTCCAGAGATGAAATATAGAATTTAAATTAGTCATCATACATGTTGTTAAATTTTTCAGCTTCCATTTATTATTTAATAATTATGACTATTCCTGCTATGAATGAAGAGATGGTAATTTAATGTCTACCAATCCTCAAAGCCTGAAACATTGTGAAAAATTGTATTATTTCTCCCTACCTTGTGTCTTTGGTCACCAACCTTTCCATTGCTCGTCCAAATACTCTTTTCAAATAGATCAGAGGACTTACGGAGGGTGTCAGTCTCATGAAGAAGACCAAGGAACTTTCTGTACTTGCATGTATTTGCTCTACGGAACATGTAAATAAAACTTTCAGTTTCAAGAACTAAAACAGGGCCGTCCATTGGGGGCCCACATGAACCATAATCTTCCTGGCATCAGTGAATATTAGCAAACTAGTAACAGCGCAGACAATAATATAATGGAATAATTCTGGGATAATAATAATAATAATAATAATAATAATAATAATGATATATAATGATGATGACAATAATAATAATAATAATAATAATAATAATAATAATAATAATGGAATATTCTCCAAGGGATCACAGACTAAGGAAAGTAAATGTAGAGACGTTTTTTTCAAGGGTTATTGTATCAATTAAAGTAATTTTCACTAGGACAGACTCCTCATACATGAAAATCACTCAACCTGTCATGTCTTCACAGAGAGTTGAGAACCAGGGTGGTCTTTTCTTAGGACAAGAGAAAGATTTGCCAAACTTTCCAAAAAGAAAAGCAAACCAGACAGTCTGTGTGTAAGGATGGTTAGCTTGTGCATGACTAACACACACACACACACACACACACACACGCATGCACACACACACACAGGCACACACACACACATGCACACAAACACAAACAGACACACACACGCATACACAAAGATACACAGAGAGACACAGACCGATAGACAGACAGAAACATACACACAGAGACACAGACACAGAGACAGACACACATACACACATATACAGACACACATAAACACAGAGAGACACACAAAGAAACACACACATACAAACTCTCCCACACACAAAAATACACACACAGACACACACACACAGACTCACAGAGAGACACACAGACACACAATCACACATAAACACTCACACACATAAAAATACACACACACAGAAACACACAGACACAGACACACACACACACACACACACACACACACACACACACACCTCTGATGTATGCTTCCTAGAGTGTTTAGGTGCAAAAGGATGAAGTGGCCCTAGGAACTAGTCGGTCAACACAATATTGGTCAGCCTGCAAGTGAGTTGGGGGTTGCTCCAAGGTATTCAGTGTCACAACTCTCTTAGAAGGTATTCAGGGACGTGCTGTGTGCATATATTTTACTCAGGTTGAACAAGGGCTACACAAATCTTGGAGAGGGGGAAGGGGTTTTCGGGTGCATTTACATCGATAAGAGGCTTAAGGTACCAGGAAGGCATCATTTGCTTGAGCTTTTATAATCTCTGTCCCAGCATCCGTCTGTTGTTCAGGGATCTCCATTTGACTTCCTCAGAAACAGACTCGACTGAATGTGACCATCCCCAATCCTGGAAGTCCTACCCCTTGATTTCAAAGGATTGAAGGTTCGGACTGCGTTCTCTATCAGATTACATCCTCGGGAGGTTGCCCTCTAGATGCCGTGAATAAACCAGTTCATCCATCAAGTTTCTGCACTAACCCGTATGTCTCCTAACTCTTGGCCGGTTCTCTTGCACCGCGCTATCTCTCCTTCTTCCCCTCTGACCTTCTGCTCATGTCCTCAGTCGCCCTCACTCATCCACAGAATCTGTTCCAGTTTTCCTTTCAGAGAGGTCAATGCTTTCCCCTCACCGGCCTTCACCTTTCCTGTGACCTCTCTCCATTTGTGGATTGTAGATAGAATAAGATTTATCTCACAGCTGATACTATCCATAGGTAAACGTGCGCCACGTTTGTCTCCCTAGGTCTCAGTTCACTCTCGGGGTGTTTTTTTTTCCTAATTTCAACTATTTTCCATGAAGTCGATGATATCATGCCCTCATCACGATGATATCATGCCCCCACCTCCATGAGGTCATGTCCCACTCTCATGATGTCATGTCCCACCCACACGATGTCATGCCCAACACCCATGATTTCACGCACTCATCCCAGTGATGTCATGCCTGCGCCTCTTTGCTTGAATAGTTGCATATATTCAACAGGTAACATTCTGAATGCTGCCCTTTCACCACACTCCTCCAGGGTCCACCCATTTACAGTCCCTCCTTCTATTCACTCCCCTTTTCCTCTGACAGAGTGGAGGACCCCTCTTGGTGCAACCTCTCCCCTGGCACATCAAGTCTCTGTAGAACTAGATTCATTATCTCCCATCAGGTACTGAAAACGCAGCCCGAGTAGGAGAACAGGATCCACAGACAGGCGACAGGTTTAGTGAACACACGTGAAGACCATTGTGCTCCTCTACCTCTGTCAGTCCTTCCTTCAGCTCTTCAGTGAGAATCACTGAGCTCCGTCCGATATTTGGCCGTGCGCCTCTGCTTCTGTGTCTGTCGGCTGCTTGGTGGAGCCTGGCTGAGGACATAACGCTACCCTCCCGTCTGCAAACACAAGAAAGGACCATTAATAATGTCAGTGTTTGTCGTTTGCCATTAGGATAAGGCTCACATCCGGGCACTTATCCTTTGGCCATTCCCTCATTTCCTTTTCTATTTCTGTCCATGTGTTTCTTATGGTGGAGGCAATTTCTTAGAGTCAAAATTTTGGGGGTGGCTTTGGGTCCTTATCCTTCCACCTTGGGTCCTCTCTGGCTAAAGAAAGTGACCATTTCAGTATCTGTATCCCCACTGTTACGAGTCTCAGCTAAAGTCACTCTCATGGACGCAGGGTAGTCTCACCCATCCCAGATTGCAGGGAAATCACAGAGATAGCACCCCACCCTGCCCAGTCTTTGATTTCAGTTTGTTCTCTGTCCTCTGTCCCTCTTGCCCGTCTCTCCCAAGAAATGATTCTCAAACCCCATTTCCTCTCCCATCCCCTTAGGGACAGAATTTTTCCTTCCATCTGCCTCCTCTCATTAGTTTATTCCTCCTTCTGAGTGAAATTAAAGAATTTTTCTTGGCCCTTTCTTCTTGTTTATCCTCTTTAGCTCTGTGGTGAATCTTAGTGTGTGAATTCTGTAGTTTATGGCTAACACCCCCTTTAAATGAATATGTACATGTTACTTTGGGTCTCAGTAACCTCATTCAGGATAATACTTTCTCATTCCATCTACTTGACTGCAGCTTCTCAATGTCCTTATTTTTCATATGTGTGTAGTATTCCATTGTGTAAAGGAACCACATTATCTGTAGCCATTGTTTGGTTGAGGGGCATCTGGTTTTACTTCTAATTTCTGTTCATTATGAAGAAATCCACTATGAACATAATGGAGTACATACCTGTGTAAGTATACAGAGGTCTTTTCAGATATAAGACAAGATGTAGTATAGCCAGTTCTTTAGGAAGAATATTCCCCATTTTATCAGAATCCACTGGATAGATATGGAAAGCATTATAAGTATTTGCTCTCTCCCCCAGCAAAAGTAATTTGTATCCGATATTTATCTGCTTCCTAAAATGAGGTTTCCCCCCGACTGGCCCTCTGTCATGGACTCAGGTGATTGCATATGAACCTTCTTCCCATTTTAACCGTTCAATAAATGCCAGAGCCTATTACTGAGAGCCAGAGGTGCTGGTACTGGAGGTCAGACTGTGTTGTGTAGGCGGGTGAAGAGGCACATAAACACAGAGAGGGGCAGGAAGAATCCATATGGTTTTGAGAGTACATGTAGCAACATGTTTTCTGGTTGGGGAATACATTATGATAGCGTTAGATCTGCCCAATACACATTTATAGATAGTAATTATAATAACCAGATTGTGTGTTTTCTTTATGGGTTCATTGGGTTCAGAAATTCCAACAAGCTTTCCTCAACAGTATTTCTGGATTAAATTTTCTGTTAATAGAGATCTCCCCTTGTAGGGTCTCTAACCATTGCTCCATAGTCCAGTAGGACAAAGTTGCTCCTTCTTCCTAGCCATGTCTCTTTTAATTTCTATGGAATTCTGTGTCTTCAGTGACCCAGGCCCAGTGTTCCCTTTTCTCGAGGTCTTCAATGATCTCACTCAGAGGTTTCAGGTTTCTCAACTCGTTCCATCTAGTTGACTGCAGCTTCACAACCTTATTTTTCACAGCTGCATAGTATACCATTTCAAATATTTCCTGATAATAGTGAACCGTAGCAAGCAGCTAAAATTTCCCAAGAAAACATTAAACATTCAGTATCTAAATCTAGATCTCCTCATCCAATGATGCTAGGGCTGATTGAATGGTGTGGCATGAGCAGTTTGTTCTTACAGACGCCAAATCCATTTCCTTCTCCAGTAGTGGCTGCCATCCTCTGTTAGAGATTTTACCCTGGTTATTTTCGGTGACTTATGTGATTTAGAAATTGTGATACCATCTGCATGTTAGAAAGCGGGAAGATGTTTCAGGTTGACCCCGCTTCCACAGCCAATGAGGTAACATGTGCTCATTGGGCAACCATGTCACACCCAAATAGCAAGATGTCAGTTTTGACTCCACACATGACTGCAAGATTGCGTCTGTCGTGCATGCACTTTGGCAACCATGTCACACCTGACAGTGAGATAGCAACTTTTGTATCTTCACCCAAAAGTAAGGATGGCCTCTAATCTCTTAACCCTACCTGTCCATGAGCATGGGAGGTCTTTTTGTCTTCTGCTACCTTCTCAGTTTCTCTCTTCAGAGACTTGGAGTTCACACCAGACATGTTTATGATGTGCTAGGTTAGAGTTATTTTATATTTCATATATATATATATATGTATATATATATGTATATATGTATATATGTATATATATATATATATATATATATATATATATATATATACACATATGCCCATTGTGAATGGCATTGCTTCCTAATTTCTTTCCTCAGCCTCTCTGTTATTTGCATGACAGATTATTTTCATTTTTTATTTTTCATCCGTCCACTCGGCTGAAGGTGTTATTCATATGTAGGTCATTTCTGGTAAATCTTTGGGATCACATATGTTCACTATTATATGATGTGTGAATGGTGATACACTGAGTTCTGATTTTCCAACATCATCCCCTCGACTTCCTTTGGTTGTCTTATTGCTCTAGCTGGGAATTTAAGGACTTTTCTGGAAAGGATGCTGCGAAATGAGCAGTCTGTTCTCATTCTCCAATTTAGTCGAATGGCCTTTTGTTTCCCCCATATTTGGTATTAACTGGTGACTGGCTTTATTTCATTTTATGTAATATTTTTGTATTTATTTTAGTATTTTATTGCATTATGTATGTGCCTGTCATCCCTGGTCTCCCTGAGACCAAAATAGCGAAGGACGATTTATTCTGTCAAAGGCTTTTTCAGCATCTAAAGAGATAGTCTGTGGTTTTTTTTCTTTTGTTTCTTCATTCTGCTCCTTCACACCATTGTGTAATAGTGCATATTAAAAATTCATATTATAAATATATTAATAATTAATATATTAATTTTGAAATATTAATGTAATATTTCATTTAATTTATTATATCACTATTTATTAATTTAATATTGTAACATAACATATCAATATTAATTATATTTACCATATTAATATAATTTAATGTATAATACAAAATGTTAATATTAATATAATACATTAATATTAGTTATATATTATAATATTAAGATATAACAATTTAATATGTTAATATATATATATATATATATATATATATATATATATATATTGCATGATATGCAACTACCAAAAAGTAAAATCAAAGGAGAGCTTCCCACGTTAATGGAAAGTGCTGAGGGCAGAATTTTTTTTTCAGTTCAGTTTGTTAATATGGTGGATTTTTGATCAGTTTTCATCGATTGATCCACTCCTGCATCCTCAGAGCAAGCCTACTAAATGTCGTTTATTATGATTGAATGTCCTTTGGATTTTGTTTTCAAGCATTTTACCTAGTCTTTTTTCCACCAATGATTGTCAGGGAATTCGTCTGAAATTCTTTCTTTGTTGAGTTGATTTTGTGATTTTGGTGTCAGGGCGACAATGCTGTCATGGAATCAGTTTGCCTACTTTTCCTTCTGTTTCTGTGTTTAGGCATAGGTTGAGATATCTTTGAAAATCTGGTAGAAGTCTGTACCAATCAATCTGGCCCTGGGAATTTTACAGTGGGGAAACTTTTAATTACTGTTTAAAGGTTAAATTAATCTTAAGTGTTGTAGAGCTATTCACATAGTTTATCTGACTTCAGTTTTACCTGTGGTCAGTGTTATCCTTCGATACAATCATCCATTTAATTCAGAGATTCTAATTTTGCAGACAGCAGGTTTTTGACACCTAATGATTCTGTGACTTTCATCAGTGTCCATCTATGCGGCTCCCTATTCATTTCTGATTTTGTTATTTGGATGCTGTCTTACCTCCTATTACATTATTTGTTTAGGGCTTTGTATGTCTGCTTGATTTTCCCAAGGAACTAGCTCTACTTTTTGTTAATTTTTGTATTCACTTTGTTTCTGATGGATCACTCTCACCCCGAGTTTGATCATTTCTTTCTGTCCCCTACTTTAATATGTATTTGCTTATTTTTATTTTAGAGATTTAGGATATGCTGGGAAGTTGCTAGTGTGCGGTCACTCTGATTTTATGAAAGCTCCCTGTGCTGCATATGCATGTTCCCCTTAACACTGCTTTCTTACGTCCCTTAAGTTTGGGGAATCTGTGCCTTCATTTTCATTAAATTCTAGGAATGCTTTTTCTTTTTCTTGTCTTCTCTGAACTTGTGGTTCTTCAGTTTGGAGCTATTGAATTTCAATGAGTTTATATATATATATATATATATATATATATATATATATATATATATAATTTTTTTCTGGAGCTGGGGATCAACCTAGGCCTTGCACTTGCTAAGCAAGCGCTCTACCACTGAGCTAAATCCCCAACCCCTATATATTTTTTCTTATTGTTGAAGTCCAGTTTTAATCCCTGGCGATCTGAGAAGATCCAATGCTTAGCATAGTCTTTCTGTATCCGTTGTGGCTTGTTTATAGTGGGAGAAACAAGGTCAGTTTAGGATAAGGTTCCATGAGGTACTGAAAAGAGAGTGTATACTTTTGTGTTCATGAACTATTCTGTAGATATCAGTGTGGTCAATTTAATTGAACCCCGTGTTAGGGACATCATTTATTTATTTATTTTTTTTTTTTTTTTAGTTTCAATGGTCTGCCCTTAGTGAGAGTGGGACATTGATGGACCCCACTATTAATGTTGAGCTTCGATGTGATATTTAAATCCTAGCAAATATTTCTCTCACCAATATTGCTGCTTTTGTCTTTGTCTTATAGACATCCAGAATTGAGATGCCATTTTGGTGGATATTTCCTCTGATGTATAATAAGTGTCCTTCCCAGTCTCTATTCATTACCTTTGGTAGAAAGTCTGATTTGTTGGATGTTAGAATGGTTACACCATCTTGTTTCTTGTGTCCATTTGCTTGGAAAAACTTTTCCAACCCCTTGGTCTGAGGTTGTGTCTAGCTCGGTACCTGGATTGTGTTTCTTGGGTGCAACAGAAGGATGTTTCCTCTTTTAAATCCATTGTGTTATCCTGTGTCCTTTTACTGTTGAGTAGAGGACATTAATGCTTAAAGGTATTAATGAGATGTTGCGGAAGCATGGTTTTTTTGCTTGCATGTTTTTTTGGTTTTTGTGTTTTCGATTGGGATGTTTGAGAAGGTATGTGAGTATTACTTCTCTTCAGTGGGGTGCATGTTTTTTTTTGTTTGTATTTTTTGTTTTTGTTTTCTGGGAGCTATTGGAGTATGCATGTAAATGTGAGATACTTTCTGTAGTTTATGCTGTGTAATTATTAATTTCTAGTGGGAGGCAGGTATGGTTCATTTTCTGAAAATCCATCAATATATTTCACTATAAAGTGAAACTGAAAGAGAAACCACATGATAATCTCATTATATGCTGAAAAAGCTTGCAAAAATATTCCAACCCCATTCAAGCTAAAGCATGAAACCAATCAGGATATGATTCCTAAGGCAGAAACATAATAGATGCAATGGACAGCAGGCCGGTACCCAACATCAATCTAAAGGGAAAGAAACATAAAGCAATTCCATTAAATCAAGGGCAATGTAAGGCTGCCCACTATCCCTATTCTTTATAGTATTTGAAATTCTATCCAGGGTAAAAGCATAGTTCAAAACTGGATTCTGACATGGAATATGGCCAAGGCCTGTGAAGGAGGCTTTACAAACAGCTTTAGAATTCCTGGGGTATGGCCCACTCTTCAGCACAGTCTCCTTGGACCTTGGTGAGTCATGAACCCCACGAGAACTTCACACAGAGTGTCACTCAGTGCTATTGCAATCATTCTCTCTTAATCTAAGAAGAGCATGAAAAAAATCCTCATGGAGCTTCCCACCACTCAGAGGGCAGAGCCATTGGCATTTCAGAACACCGTGGTCCAGGTCTTTTAGCAATTGCCCCTGGGGTAGATCAGTGCTTCTATCGTTGACCAAGGAAATGTAGAATTGTCACAAGCCTTAAAAAGGACCACAACCCTTAAAAGCATTTGGAAAATAAAATTGATTGTGAAGCTGGCTAAGATCTTTCCGTACTGACTCTGTTATAAAAAACAATGTATGGAACAATTGGTAGTTCAGAAAGGCTGACTAAGGTCAGGGATCAAGAACAATGGCAGCACAGACTTATGGTGTGACTGTCACAAATGCTGACTGTTGATGACTGCTTTCTGAACCAGTTTTACCCTCTGCTTCCTGATAGGATTTATCAATGATTCCCAATCACAGATGTGCATTTTGATAATTTGAAGCAGATGATTTTTTATACAGATGTTTATATTACTGTTTTTTTTAAAGATTCTTATAAGAGTATTTTTGAAGATAAATAATACAATACTTAACCATTTCTCTGTAAAATCAAATTGCTTACTAATGAAGTTATGTTGGCCTTGGGAATAATTTGTTTTCTCTTTTTAGGTTACTATGTAATATTTGTTCTAATACTGTATTGGGTATCACTTTTTCCAACACTCATGCAAGAGAAGAAAACTAAAACATGATCACATTTTTTGTAATACAATATTCAATAAATTAATGGTCTATAGGGAAATACTGCCCATTGGGAAACAGAGAAAACCTAGAAAATTTAACTGTATGTCACTAGAATGAACCTGGGAATAAAAATGTTATGTAGAAGAATCTCCCTATACTTTATGTTCCTAAGTGATTTCTACCCATGTCAAGTCCCTGACTAACTATCTTCATTCAGAGCATGTAACCACTAATGAGGCCAAGAGAAATCTATAGATTTAGAGAGATGTAGTATGTAATGGTTTCAACTGTTTCGCAAGAGACTCTTCTGGAAAAGGCACTCTGAACCTGGTCAATGTAAGGAAATCTGTTCAGCAGGTAGGCCATAGCAAGTCTCAGTGGATATCATCATTAGGCCCTCCATTAAAAATCTCTTGTATCCTGGAGAGCCCTAGTTTCTTCTGTGATGTCACAAGTGTTGTGACATCATCTGCCTCTTAGATATTCCATCAGTACCTCTAGAGTTTACTAACTGATCTGTAATTCAGAATAAACAGCCATTTGAGAGAGAAAAAAAGAGGATGAAGAGATCAGAGATGGGGAGAAGGAACCTGGCCTTCTGTCTTGGTATAAAAGAAGAAATATGTGGTCCATGGTAAAGTTACGTGAGACCTTTGTAGGGGTTGAGTGGGTTCTCCTTAAGAGACAGCCTTGACCTGAGCCTTCCACATATGGGAATCAAGAGCTGGGAAACTCTCAGAAGCATCTGGACTTCCTGAATATTATGGTTCCTTGAACTCAGAGAGTTTCTATCATTACTTTATTTCAAAAGTGTTGGGAAGGGCACAGTTTTCTCTTCTGAGAGCTCATGGCTATTATTCTTTTTGACAAGAAGAAAAAGGACCTAAGGAAGAAGGGAAGAACAAGTATTTTGTCCCTAGCTCAAAGTAAACTCCTCCATGCTATTTATATCTATTGTTTAGTTTGTGTCTGACACTGATATCAAGAGAAAGTGTTTCTAGTTGAGACTTCACCATCTCAGTCTTTCCAGTATTATTTCTCTGACTACCATTCCCTGAGAGTGACCCATTAGATTTCTGTGTCAATAGCTGTGTTTAGCTGTCAGTTTTCTTTTCTTTTTATATCATATTTTTTTTTAATTTTTACAAATTTATTTGTCTTTTTAAATGTTTATTTCTCTATTTACAATTATAATATTATTCCCTTTAAGAGTTTCCTCCCATTAGATCCCTAACCGGTCCTTCTCAACTTCTTCTATAACCCCCCCCTTACTGTCCCTTCAAATTCTCTTTTAACTGTGAATCAAACCAAGAGAGTACCAAGGGCTTCTTCTTCCACTGGTGCCCAACAAGGCCATTCTCTGGAGTTGGAGACATAGGTCTGTTCACGTAGAGTCTTTCAATATTAGTCTCGTACCAGAAAACTTTGTTTCATTAGCATTGTTGTTCTTAAGGTTGAAGGTTCCTTCAGCTCATGTTAAGGTCTTTTTCAAATTCTACCAAAATGAGGTCCATTTTCAGTTCATTGGTTTGCCACTAGCATTCACTTCTTTATTTGACATGCTGTAGTTGTGTCTCTCAAAAAAGATATCTAAATCCGTTTTCTGGCAGAATGCACTTCTTAGCTTCATAAATCTTATCTATTGATATACACACACATACACACACACACACACACACACACACACACACACACACACACACACACTTTTGGTGCTTCCTCCAGCTATTTGGTTAGGTGGAATGTTAACATGGATTCTGCACAACTAGGTCAAGAATGTACCATTTACAAATGACAATGTTATATAGACTCTTTCCTGTACTTGAAGTTGAGGTTTCACTGTTCCTCTAGCTTTCTTCACCCTGCCATCTTCCTGTTTCTTATATTGGCCTTAAGAAAGAATCATGGTAAAATATCTAAAACCTTCAAGTCTGGCAATCAGAATACAGGAGGTAGATTTTGTAGTACAGATATCAAATGTGACTAGAGAACTGAATTGTATAGTCCATGTGGTCCTTTGCTTTATTGATGTCTGGTAATATTAGGATCAAATAAGGATTTGGGAGTTGATCATTTGACGTATGTACACAACATTTCCACTGTTTAGTCACTCTATAGTTGGGCCAAGTTTGTTATCGAATTCATTGCAAAAAAAATGGAATTGTAAAAATGAAATTTTTGAGTACACATGCAGGAAAATATATGTCTCCTGTCAATTAATGTACAATCAGAAAATGTAAAACAATATTCACTCGGTTAAAGTTCTGTGGGGAAAATACTGGCATATGGAAAACTGACGAAACCTAGGGAATTGAACTATATGTCAAAAGATTGGACCTGGGGAAATAATTAATCTCCAGAAGAATCTCCTTCACTCCTTGTTCCTAGATCTTTTCTACCCATGCCAAGCCCCTAACAAACTATCTCTATTCAGAGCATGTACCCACTAATGAAGCAGAGAGACGTCTCTAGTTTTAGAGAGATGAATATGTAAAGGTTTCTACTGTGTCACAGGAGACACCTTGGAAATGGCACCTCCAAATCTGGTCAATGTAAGGAAATCATTTAGCAGGTAGGCTATGGCAATTCTCAGTGACATCATCATTAAGCCCTCCATGTAAAATCTATTGTATCCTGGAGAGCCCTAACTCTTCTGTGATGTCACAAGTGTTGTGCTGACAGCAACAGACTCTTGGATATTCCTTCAGTACCTCCAGGGTTTCATAATTGGCCTTCAATTCAGAATAAAGAACCAATTGGGAGTGTATTTGTATAAAAATAAAAAAAAATACTTGGCCCAGAGGAAAGCTCAGTGAGCCCTGTTTATGGCTGACTTGGTTTGCTGAAGAGATAGCCTTTATCTGAATCTTATCATAAGGGAATCAGGAACTGAGGGCTTCCCAGAAGCATCTGGACATCCCTTCGTTATGTTTCCTTGATGTCAGAGAGTTTATATCATTCATTTCTTTATTCCAAAATCCAGGTGTTGGAAAGGGCCCAGTTGTTCTGTGAGAGCTCATGGCTTTTATAATTTTTTCCCAGAAGAGAAAGGTCCTAAGGAAGAAGGAAAAGACAAGTATTGTGTCCTCAGCTCAGAGTACAGTCCTCCTTTGCTTTGATTCCTATAGTGAAGTTTGGGTCTGACACTGATAACTGGGAGAGAGAAGTGCTTCTATTTGAGATTTCATCATCTCAGTTTTTCCACTAGTATTACTCTGACTAACACATTCCCTGACAGTTACCATTTAGATTTCTGAGTCAATAGGTATGATTAGCTGGCAGTTAACTTTTCTTTCTGTCATATTTTTTTTTATTTTTTAAGCAATTTTTATTACTTTTCCTAATTGGATATTTTTATATTTACATTTCAAATGTTATTTTTTATCCCAGTTTCCTGTCCATGAGATCCCTAAACAGTCCCACTAACCTTCTTCTATAACCCCTTACTGTACCTTGACATTCCCTTGAATTGGGAGGCAAACCTAGGAGGAGCAAGGGCTTTCCTTCCATTGGGGCTCAACAAGACCACACTCTGTTACCTATTCAGCTGGAGCCATAGTCTGTCTATTCCCAGTCTTTGAATATTGGTTTAGTACCAGAAATCTCTTACTTGGTTGAATTGTTGTTCTTATGGGGTTGAAAGTCCATTCAGTTGTAATCCTTTCTTATCATCTTAAAAAAGAGGTCCATTTTCAGTTCTCTGGTGTGTCACTAACATTCACTTCTGTATTTGACATGCTCTAGCTGGTTCTCTCATGAATGATCTATATCCAGTTCCTGGCAGTATGATCTTCTTAGCTTCAATCATCCTATCTAGTTTTGGTGCTCTGGTATATCTATATATCTATATCTATCTATATCTATCTATCTCTATCTCTATCTCTATCTCTATATCCTTATCTATATCTATATCATCTATATCTATACCCAAAATATATATCTATATCATCTATATCTATAACTATATCTATATCATCTATATCTATAACTATATCTATACCTATTTCTATATCTATCTATACCTATATCTATATCTATCTATCATATATATACTTTATATATACTTTTAAACTTATATATACTTTTGTGGCTCCTACAACTACGATTTTTGATGGAATATTTACATGGATTGTGCCTAACTAGGTCAAGAATATATGATCCACAAATGACAATGCCAAATAGACTCCCTCCTGTTCTCAGCAACATACTGAAGTTGAGGTTTCACTGACCTCAAGCCATTCCTCTTGCTGCCCATCACCCAGAAACTAATGTTTGGCCTGAAGGAAGAATCATGGTAAAACATCCAAAATCATCAAGTCTTTCCCTGGACAAACAGGAAGGTTGGTATTAGAGAAAAGATATATAATAGAACTACAGAACCAAATTCTATAGTCCATGCTGTCCTTTGCTTAACTGATGTCTGGTAATTTATAGATAAAATAAGGATTGGGGAGTTGATCATTTGAAGTAGGTACACTATATTTCCACTCTTATATTCACTCTATAAGTGGCCCCATTTGTTGACAAATTCATTGCAAAAATGGAATTGGAAAAATGAAATTTTTGAATACACATGCAGGAACATAAATGATGCCCACGGTCCATGTATTTCAGTCACAAAATGTAGCACAATATTCATTCAATTAATTCTGTAGGGAAAATATTGGCAACTAGGAAACAGATTAAATCTAGGGAATTGAAATTTATGTCAGAAGGTTGGAAATTGGAGTAAATTAAATCTCGAGTAGAATCTCCTTCCTTCCTTGTTCCTAGAACTTTTCTACCCATGACAAACCCCTGAATAAATTTCTTCATTCAGAGCATGTGATCACTAATGAAGAAGAGAGAAGTCTCCAGCTTTAGAGAGATGTAGCATGTAAAGATTTGTACTGTGTCACAGGAAACACTCCTGGAGAGGGCACTTCCAAATCTGGTCAATGTAAGGAAAGCTGTTCAGCAGGTAGGCCATGGAACTTCTCAGTGACATCATCATTAGGCCCTCCATGAAAATCTCTTGCATCCTGGAGAACACTAGCTTCCTCAGACATCACAAGGTTTATCTTGACAGCAACTACCTCTCAGATATTCCTTCTATATATCTATGGTTTACTATTTGGCCTCTAATTAGGAGTAAAGAGCCATTTGGAAGGGAGAACAGATAGGATGAAGAGATCAGAGATGGGGAGAAGGAAGCTGGCCTTCTGTCTTGATATAAAATAAAAGAAGAAATATGTGGTTCTTGGGAAAATACTCCTGGGAAGATGACTATAGTTATTTTGTTCTCATAGGTGCGCCGAGCTCTGGAGAAGTTGCTGAACATCCTAAAGACTTTTGGGCAGATGGTAAAGTTTCTAGATACCCCTTTTTAGATTTCAATTGTCCTGGGGATTTTATGGCTGGTGGTCAATGTATTCCAGGAAGAGTACTAGAGCCAGATTGATTTTTAGATGCATGGGCTAATGGCATAAGGTCCAAATGATTTTTGATGTGGACATTCCGTCAGACCTTTGGAAATATAAAAGGGTTTTGTATTTTTGAAGTCTAATTTGCACAATAACAAATCACTTTGAGCATCTTTGAAGGACATAAATATGAGATGTCCAGCATTCCCTTGAAAGGATTGGTAACTTTCCACATTTCCTTCGTCATTTTTTGAAAATTCCACGGCCCTTTGGACAGATGGAGAATGTGGAACTCACCTGAGGAGAAGTTGTAGCTTTTGGTGTCTCTTTTGCAGAAGAAGATAGCACAAGATTTCTTTGGCAGAAGGGGGAAGGTTGAAACTGTCTTCCTTAGAGGAGAAATTTTTCAAGACTCCATCAGAAGGAACAAACCTTAAACCACTGTTTCTAGAAACTGGATGCCTGTGGTCCATTTTGGTAGAGGGAGAATATCGAGTATTTCTGCCCAGAGTGGACATGTGAAAGAAATCTATTTGGGTAGATGGGGATAGTGGTAAAGCATGCTGTTCAGATGCAGGATCCAAGACATCCTTCTCAGATGAGGAAGGTCTTAATGTACCTTGTACATGTTTAGAAACTCTGACTGACATCAAAATGGGGTGCAGGTATTAGAGCTACCTCTGAAGATGAGACCTCTCCTGCAGCATCATGGGTATATGTGAGAGGGCTGAGAGCCTCGTGAGCAGATAAGGATGTTTCTACATATTGTTGACTAATTGAGGAAGTTCCAAGAAATATTTCTTTTATTAGAGAAGAGGAAACAGACTTTCGTATAGAAGAGTCAGCTTCCCTAGCCTGCTTGACAGGCAAAACACGTTCCAAGGCCCCTTCAGAAGGTAAGGAAAAGTGCAGAGCCATTGAAGTACTTTACAAATGTTCTGGATTCGCTTGTGGGTATAAAGAAGGACAGGCAACCCTTTCTGCATATTTGGAAGAGTGTGTAGCATCTTCTGTAGTTGGGGAAGATGGCTAATCTTGAGGAGATAAGGAAGTTCTATAGACTCCTGTGAAGTTTGCGGAGGTCATATGCATTCTTTTGCACCAATGGAATCCAAGGAATCCCTTCTCAGATTTCGGGGATGCTAGACACTGGTGTCGTTGCATATCGTGTTCCCCTACCCTGTTTCACATATGATTCGACCCATAACCTTCTCTACAGATGGAATATGTCCTAGAACATCTTTTGCACATGTGTCCAATCCACAAGCCAATCCTAAAGATGTGGCTGTGGGTAGAACTCTTTTGTAGATGTTTCTTGTCTCACAGAATCTTTATGAGATAGAGTACTACTCAGAGAATACTGCTCAGTTTTGGAAATTCTAGCATCTCTGATTTATATGTGGAAAATTTTGAACCTCTCCTTTCAGGACAAAATGACCTAGAGTCCCCTGAGGATGTAGGAGATGTTTTATCTTCTCTGCACATTGTATAAATATGGAGCCTGCATGGCTCATTGACTGTGTAAGTTGTGATAAACCTGGCTCTTTTGAGCCTAATGACAAGTCACGTAGGTCCTTTTCAGTGGTAGAAGATATTTGAATAATTCTCTGTTGTATAGGGACATTTGCAGTACAAGGGGAAATGGTGAGGGTGCTAGAACATATTTTTTATGTTCGGAAGGCGTAAGAGTTACTTGGGTGTACTCAGAATTTTCTAACACATCTTAAATGGGTTTGGAATTTTCAAGAGCCCCTTCTGAAATTGGCAGTGGTCCTTGAACTAATGGTGTAAATGCAGAAAATTTTGTCTCTGCTTGGGCTGGTATGTGTGTTATGAGGTTCACTTGGGGATTTTGTCCCCCTTGGACCATAAGTGATTATTTAAGCCCATTTTTAATAGTATAGGACATTGAAGGTCCTCTTGGTTTAATAGGGAACCTCTGAAATTCCCTTTGTCAGCAGAGTCAGGTTTCCAACTCATTTTACCCAAAGCAGATTGCATAAGGCACTTGGTGGAAATGAGTGCATCTTTGTCTGTCTTTGTGAGTGGACATGGCTCTGATCTGCTTTGGCAGCTGGCCAAGGTAGTAAAGTCTCATGTGAGACAGGGCAGGATTTAATCCATTTGTGGAATATGAGAAATCACAGAGATAACCTTTAAGAGAAGAACTTTTGCAGCCCTCTTTGTCTGATGGGACCTGTTGTACTCCCCTTTTGAATAGAAGGGTCTTTTCCAATACACTTTGAGGAGAGTTGGAAAGACTGGAGACCTGTAGGATAGGGAATGAACATTTGAAACTCCTTTGGAAACTCTGTGGGACAGGGAGAGCTGATCACCCAGAAGAGTGGGCAATACTGAGACCACAGGGAAGGAGAGATTGCCACTTCTGATCACCGGTGCACACATTCCTAGCCCAAGAGGAAACTGCAGAGTGCCTCTGGACACATGAATATAGGAGTAGTCAAGCTTCAGGAGCCCTGCAGTACAAACTGCTCCTGATCTGAACTGGTCCTAACATTATTCTACACCCTAATCTCATGTGGGTTGAGGAAGTCTTAGATTGTCAGAGGGGCAGAAACCCTGAGAACTCTGCTCACAGTCCTGACTCAAGAAAAAAACACCTAGCTCCATCTGGGCCTCCTTTTAATAGGGACCTAGGGGCAGTAGGGGCAGAACATTTTTGGTTGCAGCCTTCATGGAAATCTGCAAGTCAGCCCAATGAGTGACTTCAGGCCTGAGACAAGAGGTGTATCAAACTTTTCTGCTTGAAGTGAGCTGAGTGGTGGTCTCAGACACACAAAGGCAGAACTGCCCTGGGACCAGGCAGTTCCAGTTTCTTGCAGGATCCTGAACTTCTGTGGTCCTGGCCCAGAGCTCCCTGATTCTAGATGCTGTGGGAGAGAAAGCTGATCACCCAGGAGTGTGGGCAATACCAAGCGTACAAGGAACAGAGACTGCCACTTCTGCCCACCATTGCCCACACCTCTAGCCCAAGACAAAACTGCCTAGTGCTTCTGGACACAGGAATATAGGAGAAGTAAATCTAAAGGAGCACCATGTTCCAGACTGTGCCCGGATCTGAACTGAACTGGTCAAACAGCTCCTTGTACCAAAATCCTGAGTGTGGGGGAACTAGACCTTCAGAGAAGCAGACACTTCTGGGAAACCAGAGAGGACTACACTCTGCCAAGATTCCTGACTCAAGAGGAAAACATTTTGTGCCATCAGTGTCCCCACCCTACAGTGGGACCTAGGAGAAGTATGGGAATTTCCTTCTCATTCCCGCCCACAGGGAAAGATGAAAGGGAGTGGACAGAGCAACTACATGCCTGAGAAACAGAATACTTTGTTCCCATAACTGGGTAAAACAAAACAGGAAAACAGGTCTACAGCAATCCTGACAATCAAGCCTACTGGCGGTCAACCACCGACAGAAAGACCAAGAGAAGCTAGCTACAGAGACAACCTGATGGCTAGTCAGGAACACAAGCAACAGAAATCAAGACTACTTAGGCACAACAGAACCCAATTCTCCCATCAAAACAAACAGTGTATATCTAAAAAAAGCAAGATCTAGATTTAAATTCACATTTTATCATGACGGGGGAGTGTGTTAAGAAGGTCATAAATATCTCCTTTAAGAATACAAAGGACAATAGAAAATACAGAAGTAAACAAGTAGAATCCTGAAAGAGTGAACTCAAAAGTACCTTAAAGAACTACTGAAAAACTGCAAAACAGGAGAAGGAAATATACAAAACCACCCTGGAGTTAAAAATAGAAATAGACACAATAAAGAAAGCACAAGGAAGACAACCCTGAAAATGGAAAACCTAGGAAAGAGACCAGGAGTCACAGATGCGAGAATCACCAACAGGATAAAAGAGATTGAAGACATAATCTAAGGAGCACAAGATTCCATAGAAATCATTGACACAACTGTCAAAGATAATTTAAATGGGAAAATAGCTAGCCCAAAACATAAAGGATATACGGGGCACAATGTGTAGATCAAACCTAAGCTTAACAGGTATGGAAGAGGAGTGAAGATTGTCAACACCAGGACAGTAATATGTTCAACAAAATTATAGAAAGAAACTTTCCCAAGCTAAAGAAAGAGATGCCCATAAACATACACAAAGCCGACAGAACTCCAAATAGATTGGACCAGAAAAGGAAATCGTCCCATCACATAATACTCAAAACACCAAAATCGAAAAACAAAAATATTAAGAGCAGTAACGGAAGAGGTCAAGTAACATATAAAGACAGACCTATCAGAATTAAAACAGAATTCTCAGCAGATACTACGAAAGCCAGAAGATCCCAGACAGATGTCATACAGACACTAAGAGAACAAAACACCATCCCAGGATACTGTATCCAGCAAAACTCCTAATTAACATAGATGGAGAAACCACAATATTCCATGACAAAACCAAATTACAGAATATCTTTCTACATATCCAGTCCTACAAAGGACCCTGACTGGCAAACCCCAAAACAAGGAGGCAAGTAACATCATAGATAAAGCAAGAAATTAATCTTTTCACAACAAATCGAAGAGCAGCACACAATCATTTTCTAATCTCCAATTATGAAAATAACAGAAAGCGACCATCACTATTTCAATATCTCTCATCATTAATGGACTCAATTACCCACTAAAAATACACAGATTGACACACTGGATATGTATTGAGGACACAGCGTGTTGCACTACAGGAAACACACTTCAGAGACAAAGACAGACACTACATCAGAGGAAAAGACTGGAAAAAACTTTCCAAAGAAATGGTCTGAAGATGCAAGCTGGAGTATCCATTCTAATATCATATAAAATCAACTTTCAACCGAAAGTCCTCCAAAAGCATAAGGAAGGACACTTCATATTTATCAAAGGAAAATCCACAGAGATGTACTCGAAATCATAAATATCTATGCTCCAAATACAAGGGCACCTATATACAAAGAAGAAACTCCACAAAGTCAAAGAACATATGGCACCGCAAATAATAAGAGTATGAGATTTCAACACCCCATTCTCACCACTGGACAGATCACAGAAAGAGAAATTAAACAGATACATAGAGAGACTAACAGAAGGTATAAACCAAATGGACTAACAGATATTTAGAGAACATTCCATCCAAAACAAAAAGGAAATACATTATTCTCACCACCTCATGGCACTTTCTCCAACACTGATCATATAATCAGTCAAAAAGCAGGCCTCAAAGGATACAGAAATATAGCAATAATTCCATGCACTTTACCAGACTTCCATGGGCTAAGGCTGTTCTTCAAAAAACAATCGGGAAAGAACACCAACATATACATGGAAGTTGAATAATGCACTACTCAATGATAACGTGGTCAAGGAAAAAAATTAAAGGAAGAAATTAAAGACTTCTTATAATTCAATGAAAATGAAGGTACAATACACCCAAACTCTTGGGACACAATGAAAGCTGTTCTAAGAGGAAACCCATAGCTCTGAGTGCCTGCAGAAAGAAACAGGAGAGGATACATCAGCAGCTTGACAGCACACCTAAAACCTCTAGATTAAAAAGAAGCAAATACACACAGGATGAGTAGAAGTCAGGAAATAATCAAACACAAAGCTGATATCAGCCAAGTAGAAAAAAAGGGACTATACAAAGAATCAACAGAACTAATACTGCCTTCTGAGAAAATCAACAGTATATATTAACCCACAGCCAGACTAAACAGAGGATACAGAGAGTGTCCAAATTAACAAAATCAAATATTAAAAAGGGAGACTTAACAGCAGTATCAGAGGAAATTAAAAAAATCAATCTACTACAAAAGCCTATGTTCAACAAAACTTGAAAATCTGGAGAAAAAAGAACAAATTTCCTAGACAAATACTAGGTACCAAAGCTAAAACAGGAAAAGATAAACCATTTGAACAACTCATAACTCCCAAAGGAATACAAGCAATCATCAAAACTCTCCCAACCAAAGAGTCCAGGATCAGATACGTTTAATGCAGAAATCCATCCAAAATTCACTGAAATTTTCATAACAATACTGTCCAAACTATTCCATAAAATTGAAAAGATGTAGTACTACCGAATTGCTTTCATGAAGCCACAATTGCCGTAATAATTAAAACACAGAAAGACTCAACAAAGAAAGAGAACTTCAGACTAATTTCTCTTACCAATATCGACACAAAACACTAAAGAAATTTTTGCAAACCTAATCCTACATCACATTAAACAATAATACACTATGATTAAGTAGGATTCATTCTAGACTTGCAGGGATGTTTTAATACAGAAAACCAACAATCTAATCCATTGCATAAAGAAACTCAAAGATGAAAACCTTTCATTAGATGCTGAGAAAGATTTTGACAAAATTCAACATCCCTTTTGATGATAAAAGTCCTGAAAGGACAGATATTTAAGGCCCATACCTAAATATATACAGCAAATACATAGCTAACATTAAACTAAGTGAGAGAAATTTAAAGCAATCACACTGAAATCAGGGACTAGACAAGGCTGCCCACTCTCTCACAACTTATTCAATACAGTTCTAGACGTCTTAGTCAGAGCAAGCAGACACTAAAGTAGGTCAAAGGGATAAAGTTTGGAAAGGAAGAAGTCAAAATAGCACTCTTTGTAGATGATATGATAGTATACTTAGTGACCTCAAAAGTTCCACAAGAGAATTACTAAGCCTGATATACAATTTCAGCAAAGGGACTGTGGATAAAAATAACTCTGCACAAAAGCTTGCAAACAAGCGGAGAAAGAAACTAGGGATATGACACCCTTCAAAATAGCCTCAAATAATATAAAATATCTCAGGGTGACTTTATCCAAGCAAGTAAAAGATATAAGCATATGAGCAGAACATCATGTCTCCGAAGAAAGTGAAAAAGATTTCAGAAAATGGAAAGATCTCCAATGCTCATGGACTGGCAGGATTAATATAGTAAAAATGGCAATTATACCAAAAGCAACCTACAGATTCATTCCAATCCCCATCAAAATTTCAGTCTAATTCTTCATGGAGTTAGACAGAACAATTCATAAATTCTTCTGGAAAAAAAAACCAGGATAGCTAAAACTGTCCTCAACAATAAAAGGACTTCTCCCTGGGAATCACTATCCCTGAACTCAAGGAGTATTACAGAGCAATAGTGATAAAAACAATATGGCTTTAAGACAGAATCAGGCATATAAACCAGTGGAATAGAATTGAAGACCCAGAAATGAACCCATGGCCACTTAACTTTTGAGAATGGAGCCAAATCCATCCAATGGAAAAAAAGATAGCATTTTCTGCAAATGGTGTTGGTTCAACTGGAGGTCAGCATGTAGAAGAAGGCAAATTGATCCATACTTACTGCCCTGTAGAAACCTTTAGTCCAACTAGATCAAGGACCTCCACATCAAACCAGATACACTCAAACTAAGGGAAGAAAATTGGGTAAGTATCTCAAAACACATGGGCACTGAGAAAATTCCCTGAATAAACAAAATGGCTCATGCTCTAAGATCAAGAATTGACAAATGTGATCACATAAAATTGCAAAGCTTCTGTATGGCATAGGACATTGTTGTTAGGACAAAATGGCAACCAACAGATTGGAAAAAGATCTTTACCAATCCTATAACAGATAGAGAGTGTATATCCAAAATATTCAAAGAACACATGAAGTTAGCCGGCAGTGAGACAAAGAACCCTATTGAAAAATGGGGTTCAGAGCAAAACAAAGAATTCACATCTGAAGAATATCGATTGGCAGGGAAATACCTAAAGAAATGTTCAACATCTTTAGTCATAAGGTAAATGCAAATCAAAACAACCCTGATATTTCACCTCGCACCAGTCAGAATGGCTTAGATCAAAAACTCAGCTGATAGCAAATCCTGGCGAGGATGTGGAAAAAGAGGAACACCCCCCATTTTTGGTGGGATTGGAGACTGGAACAACAATTCTGGAAATCTGTCTGGAGGTTCCTCAGAAAATTGACATTGATTTATCTGAAGACCCAACTACACCTCTCTTTGGCATATATCCAAAGATGCCCCAACATGTATCAAAGACACGTGCTCCACTATGTTCATAGCAGCCTTATTTATAATAGGAGAAGCTGGAAAGAACCTAGATGCTTATCAACAGAAGAATGGATACAGGAAATATGGCACATGTTCACAATGGAGTGTCATTAAGAGATACCAACTAAATAACGATGGAGAAACTTTACTGGCTCTTTATCTGATGTATGGATCATATCTATAAGACACAAAATACCTTATTCATCAGAAATAAAAGTAATGCAATTAAATATGCAATATGGTTGATTAAATGCTTAAAATAATGGCACAGTAATTATCAAAAATTATATGAAAATTACTAAACCACAAATTGTTGATGAAGTACAAATACAAATGACAGTGTTTGTATAGTGTTGCTGGAACAAAGAACCCTGGTATATGTTTGTTGGATCTAAAATTCAATATAGCTACTAAAGAAATTAATATAAAACTGAAAACTGAAATTATTTGTGATTCAATAGTAACACCGAAGGAATATGTACCTTGAGGAATATGTCTATTCCAGGTATAACTCCATGACTGTATTTACCTTCTCACTGTTCAAAATATCCATGTTACAAAATTGGAAAAATAATTTATATAGGCACCTGTGACCTTTTAACCATCAAAAGAGCAAAATTATATCATTGGCATGGATATTGATGAAAACTAGTTATCATTGTGCCAGTTGAAAATCCAGAAATATGAAGACAATTATATAAATTTTATGAAAATGGCCAACTGCTGTTTGTTTGACTTTGAAGCCTCTACTATAGAAGGAAATTCAGATGTCATGTTGTAAACACGGTCACATTTTCCCCATGGCTCACATGGCCATAGAGAGGATCCTACTATTCCTGTTTTGCTAAATGGCCATGTTGTTATAATGCCTTCCAATAATAACTGTTTTTATCCAGACATTACTACTTTTAATGATCTGTGGTCAGAGAAATGTATAGGTGTACTGTGCAGTAATTACTGTTGATCTGTGTAACTTATTTAAGTGCTAAGACCATGAGAAGAAGAAAGCTGAGCATAAGGATGGGGAAACAGCAGAAAAGGAGAAGGCCAAATTGGGGAGTGAGAGGATCCAACCGTGACATCTAGAGATGAAACAGTTGTCGGACCACTGGACTCACTGCACTACAGTCGTATGCACAAGTCCTGTACACAGTTAAGACAATGAATTAGGGAAGATCCCAACAGGCAGTAATCAGTGAACCAATAGTGATTGCAAAGAAAATAAAACAGGAAAATATAAAGAACATGAAGCTGGAAATGGAATGAATCCAGAGAGAGTAGAACCAAGTTAAGGATAGGTGTGATCAAGGTACATTGTATTCGTGTGTGAAGAATAAATAAAATTCTAAAATAAGGAAAAAGTTCTGAAAATATATTAAGGATTTTTATATCCTATGGAAGTCATTTTTTCCCAAAAATAGAATGGAGAATCCTAACTTTTGTAAGTTGCAGAAAATTCAGTGAAAATATGTAGTTACATTAGTTCAGTGCATGCTGTCTGCATTATGGAAATATCAAACTGAGACTCATTAATCTGTACAGTTAACTTATATCACTTCTTCAAATAAAATAAAATAAAACACTGTGTAATGATCCACCAAAACCAAACTGCACAATAGAGATTGAAATGCAAACCTAAAAATGCCCAGTTCTTAACCTCAACAATTTTACTCTTTGAAACTCCAAATACTTATGAATATAAAAGTTCTAACCTGATAATCAGCATATCTTATGGTGTCTCTGTGACTTATATAGTAAGACTTTTAGAGTTGCACATTGCCATCAATTATGTCATTCACTTTTAAAATCCTAGGACAACAAGATCTAAAATTCATGGGCTTTGGTCCTGACAGCCAGGGAGTGCACTCTGTGCATGATCACTTTATATTAATTAGCTAAACTCTGAAAGGCAATTTGCTGCCTCACATAATTAAATTGATTCATTGCTATGGTTATGGTAAGGGTTTCATGTGAGTATATATATATATATATATATATATATATATATATATATATATATTTCTCAGGACAAATTTGCTTTCTCTTGTAATGGATAGTGGGCTATTGATGAGCTTAAACCTCTTCCTTCCCAACATAGCACTTGCAATAGATTATTTTTCACTCTCGATCCTAGACACAATAAAGATAGGAAAAACACTGAATATATTATGGGCTTTGTTCTCTGTCCCAAAAGATCGTTTTTGACTTTTCATCATATTCACCACCACAACCAACACCACCACCAACACCACCACCCCCTCCACCACCATCATCAACATCAACATCATCATCTTCATCTAATTTACATGAAATTGAATTTGGAATCTTGTTACACCAAAGGATGAAATGAGAAGTATTTTGCTTGAAGAAGAGATGTTGATTAACACTAACTCCTGTACAGTTATTTTAATGTTATAAAGACATTATCAAGGTTTCTTCAGATGATTGATTGAAATGCTAGCATGCTGTACATCAGGGTTTGAAATTCCTGTTGAGAGAGAATGATCTTTACAGCAAGGCCTTCATTATCAAACTTTAATTTAACCAACGAAGTGAAATTGTCCCAGAAATAAAGTAGTGTCTCTCCAGAAACAGCTTTTATCCACTGATACACATCTACTTCTATTTCTTAATTGTCATGCTGATGTGGGCTTAGGATACAATATATTCTGAATTATTAATGGTATTTTAGTATTATTTGGGTTAATTGTGAAAATTTCAAAGGATCATACCTCTTCCTTTTGATTGTATCCCATACATTTAATTTGATCTTGAAGAGTTGCATGAAAACTGAAGTATCGAAAATGTATATCTTCCCATTGAAAATTTCTAACATCCATCATGTGAAACTCCCACTGGACTTCCGTGGATTAATATCTCTGAGAAAGCATTAAAGAATTTCCTATTGCAATATTGCAACTCTACAGAAGCTTCACTCCCAGTTGCAGTTCCAGATTGGCTGTAAACAAATACCTCTTGCCTTGGAAAGGGTTTAAAATATTTTTATTAACTTTTAATATAAAATTTGTTAAGCCTTTGAGAAAAGTGGGCAGACAGGCACTAGAAAGTATGTTTTTTAAAATTCTTTTCAAAATTTGACTTTTTCATGCAATGTATTTGAATTATGATTTCCCTTTCCTCTATTCCTCCTTCTTCTATTCCTCTCCAGTCATCTGTATCTACATTCTTCTGACTCTCACTAGAAAACAAACAGTCATCTGGTTTTTGGATAAAAATAAATGAAAGTTCATGAATTTGAATAGAACAAAACAACAGATAGAAAAGAGCCAATGCAGGCTACAAGAATCTGATACAGACACAGAGACACAGGCTTCCATTCACACAATCAGGTATTTCATGGAAACAGAAAACCAGGAAAAATATATACACAAAACATACAGAGTAAAAATTAATAAATAAATAAATAAATAAATAAATAATAAAAGGAAAAAGACATTCGAATAAAAACTCCTGTCATATTATGAGACAAGGATCCCCCAAAGATGTTGTTCAGTTCCCTTATTTCTTTATACGAATTCTACCCTTAAAATTAGTTTGGTTACCCAGTGAGATTCCCTTGGAGAAAACTAAGTTTTCATTTTCAAATGATTATCCACCGGAGATAACTTCCAGTGTAGAGATAAGTTGATATGCAGGGCTTGGCCTTTTTCAAGGCCAATTAATAGGTAAGGAAATCTGTTAGGTGCTGTCTTCTGAGCTTGATACAGTTGTGGCACTCAGAACTCAGAATACTTACATCTATCTACAGACCCTATATAATATTGACCCTGCCTATTCAAAGGAACTAAGCGAAGTGTTGGAGAATAGAAATGATGTAGCCACTGGTGTCTTACCAGTTGTTAAATGTATAGCTTCATGGTCTTTTCACAGAAGGACTCAGGTTAAATCCAGGGGGTCATGAAAGAAAAATAAAAGATATGCATGTGCTGAGGGGATTTGGTCTAAAGAGGATATGTTGGTTGGGGAAGATAAGATATTGGGAGTGTAGTGGGCTTCCATACATGTGTTGTGCATGTATGGAATTGTCAAAGAATAACTTGCTTTCTTAAAACTTCCAAATGTAACCACTAAGATCAGTTTGGCAGATATTCTTTCAAATCAGATCTATTTGTTTTTAAAATTGATCTCATTGTGTAGTTCAAAATGACCTAGAACTCCCAGTGTTCTGTCTACTGCCTCCCCATGCTCTTGTATCAGGTTTACTCTACATTGACAAAATTATAGAATATATGTAAATCTTCTGTTTATAAAGTTTAATTACATAATGCAATATTCTGTCATTTGTATTTCATTTAACAATATATCTTGAATACATGTGCATGAGGAATTTCTTCATGGAATATCATGCATTTAATAAATGGTAGATTACTCATTTGTTTAAATAATAACCTAATTGTGGTATTCAGATTATTTTCATTTTCATTAAGTAAAGTTCAAGCAGAAAATCAGCATGGACACTACTCTGGCACTGTACTCAGTGGTGATTATTTACAATATATTTTGTTTAAATTACAAAACACATTGTTGGAATGATCTCAATGCTATAAAGTAATGAAATACTTGTATAAATACTGCCAAATTTCCATCTCTGAAGACTATAATGTACATAATGCTATCAATTTTTTGTGAAAGAACTCATATATACCATTCAAAATTAAATGATACATATATTTTAAAACGGTATCAGTCTCTGATTTCTGTCTGTTGTTGGATTAGGGAAGGATTGACGAAGTTGAAGTGGGGCAACCCCTATAGGAAGACCAGCAGTCTCAACTATTCTGGACCGTTGATATCTCCCAGACACTGAGCCACCAACCAGGCAGCATACACTATCTGTTCTGATGCCCTGACACATGTATAGCTGAGCACTGCCTGTTCTGCCTAATCCCTGAGAGTTTTGAGGCCCCAGGATTATGGGGCCTGCAGAATCTGGGGAACATCGTCTTGGAGTCAGGGAAGGAAGAGGTGGAATGGGATGAGTAACTGTGTGGTAGGACAAGGAGATTGTACAATGGAAGGAATGTATTTAAATAAAATAATTTATAAAATAGTTTTACTCATAAATTCAAATGCTAGATTTTTGATTCATATTGCAATTCAATAGTGAAGTTTAACATTTTATCCTTACTGAACTGTGTAAGCTTTAATCCTTTTATTTACTTTCCATACTATTTGTTAAATGTCTTCTTCTATTATATTGTAGCAATTGTGTTTGCATATGTAGAATGCTTACTATTCATAATATGTGCAGAAAATACATTCATGAATCTTTTTATTTGAATGATCTGTTATGTGTGAATGCGTATGAATAGATTTGTGCACATGGACACAGGCACTGGGGAGACCAGGAGATGTCAGATCCTGGAGCTGCTTTCACAGCTGGTTGCAAGTGGCTTCTGTGGATGTTGGAAACTGAATGTGTTTGCTCTTAAGAGTATAAGTGCTCTTAACCACTAAGCTAATATTACAATACTTATTCCATAATAAAATCAACCTATTTATCATTTTCTCATGTATTTCTGGTGTCTTTGTATTTGAGACATCTTGGCACATTCTAGGTGCTGAGACTACACTCAGCCATTATTTTTTCCAGTTTTCTTTTCCTTTATCATTGTAAGATGTGTTTGATTAAATATGTTAATATTATACAGTAGATCTTTCCAATTTTTCTTATAGAACCTTGGATAAGTGTCTGTTTCTGTCCTCTGCACAATCGATCTCATGTGTTTTTGCTTTCATAGGCAGAAATTGCTATGCCAGTTAGTTTTCCTTTGAATAGTTAATGTACTCAAGAAAATGCTTAATTTACTTTGAGACCAATACAATATATTTATTTAAAATGTTCCTATAGTTTTTTTTCTTTTTCTTATTATTACTGTCTTACTAGTCTCATTATTAATATTCTGTGTACTTTTATGTGTGCAGGTGTTGTGTGAATATTGAAGTCTTCCAAAACATATAAGTGTAGGTATCAAATTTAGGTTCTTGGTTTTTCAAGCCATGAAATTTTATCTGCTGGGACACCACACTGGAACACACTATGTAACCCTTAAGGTGACATATAGCTCCAGGCTGCTTTTATGTAAACAATATTTTCATCATTTTGCTTTTAATAAATATTTTTGGTTATTCTAATATATTTTATTTTCCATTTTACTTCTGGTAACCCAAGTAAAAGCCATTTTTAATATTTAATTTATAATTTAATTAAGTAATTATTATGCACTTGAAACCTAGCTAATATTATATAATCTTATATACAATTGAATAAATGCAATTATTTACCTAAAGCATGAAGCTTGGTACATAATTTTGTTCATTATTCTTATGTATTTGCATAAGCAGAGAAATATTTCATCTTTACAACTTGGATGCCAATTTGCCAAAGTGATGACAGCTACCAATCATATGTGACTTTTAATCACTTAAAAGGTCTTTGGATTATACTATTAAATTATATTTCCCCAACATCAAGTAAATATTTATTTTGCTTAATTAAAAATTGCTCATAGCAGGAAAAGCTTTAATTTCTTTGTTAGTTTAAGACTAAATTTAACTTTTACATTCTCCTGAGTATCGAGAAAGTAACTATTAAAGAGAAAGATATGCCGGGCACGGGGTCTAATTTCCCAGTATATCATATAAATTTCAATCACTCAGTCTTGTCAGTTTCAAGTGATTGTTCACATCATACCTGTGAAACACAATGATCAACATGACAGGATAAACATAAGGGCAGTGCAGTGGCATAAATAGCTTGGTGATAGCCATTGTTCTCTTAATTTTGCTTAAGTCCTGTTCAATGAACATGGATGGTACTGGTAATTTAGCCACATATATAAGGCTATTGCAGCTGTGACTATGGGGGAATATATACAGTCCCTTACTTACTTAAGCCAGTATCATACCTAACATCAATCAAAGTCATGTGTCCTTATATACAGAATTAATTACAGTCTCTGCAACAAAGATCACAGTAAAAATCCCAGCCTTTCAAAATGCAGGACAGAAATTTCAGGTGCAGTCTCAATGCATCTATCTATAAAACGTCACTTGATTCAAGGTTGAGGAACATTACAGAAGAGGGGAAAGAAGCATTGTAAGAGATTAAAGTATACTATGAGATGGTGTTCCAAAGTAACACCAGAAATTACACTCTCATAGCATCTCACTAACATGACTGCCTAAACAACAGCTGAGGAAGAGAGGAAATGGGGAAGTATGGAAGTTTATTTTTCTTTCTCTTTCAATTCCTTCTTCTTCTTCTTCTTCTTCTTCTTCTTCTTCTTCTTCTTCTTCTTCTTCTTCTTCTTCTTCTTCTTCTTCTTCTTCCTCTTCTTCTTCTTCTTCTTCTTCTTCTTCTTCTTCTTCTTCTTCTTCTTCTTCTTCTTCTTCTTCTTCTTCTTCTTCCTCTTCCTCTTCTTCTTCCTCTTATTCTTCCTCCTCTCTCTCTCTCTCTCTCTCTCTCTCTCTCTCTCTCTCTCTCTCTCTCTCTCTCTCTCTCTCTCTTTCTCCTTCACTCTTTTCTCACTGTTGGATATTTCCTGTTTACATTTCGAATGTTATTCCCTTTTCCAGGTTTCCAGTCCACAAGCCCCTTAACCCTTCCCCTACCCTTCTATAAGGGAGAGTTCTCACCTCTCACCCACAGCCTCCCATACCTCCCCACATTCTCCTACACTGGGGGTACAACATTGTCCGAAAAAAAAATTGTTACTCATTCCATTGTTTCTCAACAAGACCATCCTTTGCCACATGCAGTTGGAACCATGGGTCAGTCCATGTATAGTCTTGCTGTTGGAAATTTGGTCCCTGGAAGCTCTGTTTGTTTGAATTGTTGTTATTAACTTCAGTTCTTTCAATCATTTCTTAATTCCTCCAACTGTGGCCTGATTTGCTTCAGTGGTTTGCTGTTGCCATTTGCCTCTGTATTTGACATTTTCTGGCTGTGTCTCTCAGGAGGGATCAATATCCAGTTATCGTCAGCCTGCACTTCTTAGCTTCATACATCTTATCTAGTTTTGGTGACTGTATATGTATGGGCTACGTGTGAGCCAGGCTCTGAACGGCAGGTCCTTCAATATCAGTTATAAACTTTGCCTCCTTATCCCCTCCCATGGGTATTTTGTTTCTGTGTGCGAAGGAGTGAATCATCTGCATTTTAATCATCCTTCTTGAGTTTCATGTGGTCTGTGTATTGCACGATGGGTAATTCAAGCTTTGGATAATATCTACTTACCAATGAGTGCATACCAAGTACGTTTTTCTTGATAGAATAACCTCATGTAGGATGATATTTTCTAGTTTATTCTATTTGCCTATGAATTTCATGAAGTCATTGTTTTGATATTGAGTAATAATCTACTGTGTAGATGTACCACATTTTCTGTATCCATTCCTCTTGAAGGGCATATATGGGTTCTTTCCAGCTTCTGACTATTTTTAAATAAGGCTGCTATGAACATATTCGACTATATTGCACTGTTGTATGTTGGAACATCTTTTGGTTATATGGCCAAGAGAGGTATTACTGGGTACTCAGGTAATGGAATGTCCAATTTTCTGAGGAAACTTCAGATGATTTTCAAAAGGGTTGTACCAGTCTGTAATCCCACAAACAATGGAGGAGTGTTCCTCTTTCTCCACATCCTTGCCAGCATCTGCTGTCACCTCAGATTTATCTTACTCATTCTGACTGGTGTGAGGTGGAATCTCAGATTTGTTTTGATTGAATTTCCCTGATGACTAAGAATGTTGAAAATTTATTTAGGTGTTTTTTGGCCAGTTGAAAACCTTCAGCTGAGAATGTCTTGTAACTCACTCTACCCCATTTTTAATAGGGTATTTTTGCTTTCTAGAGCCTAACTTCTTAAGTTCTTTGTATATTTTGGATATTATCCACTGTCAGATATAGGATTGGCAAAAATCTTTTCCAATCCGTTGGTTGCAGTTTTATCCTAATGACATTGTCTTTTGCCTTACAGAAGCTGCTGTTTTATGATCTCCTATTTGTCAATTCTAGATCTTAAAGCATAAGTCACTAGTGTTTTACTCAGGAAATGTTCTCCAATGCCCATGTGTCCAAGATTCTTCCCCACCTTTTCTTCCATTAGTTTGAGTGTATCTGGTTTTATGTGTAAGTCCTTGATTAACTTGTACTTAAGATTTGTACATGGTCATAAAATTGGGATTATTTTCATTCTTCTACATGCTGACTTCCAGTTGAACCAGCACTATTTCTGTAAATGCTATGTTTCTTCATTTGGATGGTTTTATCTCCTTGCCAAATATCAAACTATAGGTGTGTGGGTTCATTACTTGCCCTCAATTCTATTCCACTGGTCTATCCATCTGTCTCTTAACAATACCATGCAGTTTTTTTATCACTATTGCTCTGTAATACTGTTTGAGTTCAGGGGTGATGATTCCTCCAGAAGTTCTTTTTTTGTTGAGGATCGTTTTAGCTACATGGCTTTTTTCTTATTCGGAAATTGAATTGCAAATTTCTCTTTCTAGCTTTATTAAAGAAGTGAGTAGGAATTTTGATGGAGATTACATTGAATCTGTACATTGCTTTTGGCAAAAATAGTCATCTTTACTAAATTAATCCTGTCAATACATGAGCAAATCTCTTTCTATGTTCTGAGATCTTCCTCAAATTCTTCCTTCAGATACTTGAACTTATTGTCATAGAGATCATTCATTTGCTTGTTTCAACTAACACCAAGTTATTTACATTATTTGGGACGATTGTGGAGTGTGTGATTTCATTATTTTTCTCAGCGTGTTTATCCATTGAGGAGTGGAAGGATACTGGTATGTTTGAGGTAATTTTATACCCTGACACTTTGCTGTAGTTATTTATCAGGTTGAGAAATTCTCTGGTGGAACTTTTGGGGTCACTTAAGTATATACAATCATATCATCTGCAAATAGTGATATTTTGATATCTTCTCTTCCAATTTGTATCTGGTTGAACCCCTTATGCTGTCTGATTTCTCTGACTATGGCATGGAGTCTTGTTTAGAATGAGTAGGGGAGAGTTGGGCAGCCTTGTCTAGTTCCTGGTTTTAGTGTGAATGCTTCAAATTTCTTTCCATTTAGTTTGATGTTAGCAACAGGTATGCTGTATATTTCTTACACTCATGTTTTTTTTTGGTTCTTTTTTCAGAGCTGGGGAAAGAACCCTCCGGCCTTGCACTTCCTAGGTAAGTGCTCTACCACTGAGCTAAATCCCCAGCCCCACACTATGTTTTGATATGAGCCTTCATTTCTTGATTTTTCCAGGATTTTTATCCACAAGGATTGTTGAATTTTGTCAAATGCTTTCACACCATCTAATGAAATGTTCATGTGCTCTTTAATTTTGAGTTTGTTCTACATGATGGATTACATTCATGGATTTTACTATATTAAACCATGCTTCCATCCCTGGGTTCAAGTCTACTTGATCATGATGGATGATTTTTTGATGTGTTCTTAGATTCGGTTTGCAAGAATGTTATACGTATTTTTCATCAATATTCATAAGGGATATTGGTCTGAAGTTCTCTTTCTGTGCTGAGTCTTTGTGTGGATTAAGTATAAGAGTAATTGTGGATTCATGTAAGGAATGTGGTAGTTCTCTGTCTGTTTCAATTTTGTGGAAGAGTTTGGATAATATTTGTATGAGGTCTTCTAAGAAGGTCTGATAAATTCCTGTACCGAACCATCTCTACTTGGGCTCTGTTTGGTTGGGAGACTTTCAATATCTGCTTCTATTTCTTTGTTATGGGGTTCTTTAGATAGTTTATTTGCTCCTGTTTTAACTTTGCTACCTGGTATCTGTCTACGAAATTGTCCATTCCTCCAGATTTTGTAGTTTTGTTGAATATAGCTTTTATAGTAGAATCTGATGGTTTTTTTTTTTTTTTTACTTTCTTCAGATTCCCTTGTTATGTCTCCCTTTTCTTTTCTGATTTTTTAAAATTTCGATACAGTCTCTTTTACTTCTGGTTGGTTTAGCTAAGGTTTATCTATCTTATTGTTTTTGTCAAAAGAAACAGCTCCTGGTTTTGTTGATTCTTTGTATGGTCCTTTTCATTTCTGCTTCATTGATTTCATCTCTGAGTTTTATTTCCTGATTTCTACCCCTTGGGTTTATTTAGTTCTTTTTGTTCTAGAGCTTTTACATGTGCTATCAAGCTCCTGATATATGCTCTCTCCTGTTTCTTTTCACAAGAACTCAGATCTATAAGTTTTTATTTTTAGTTCTGCTTTCATTGTGTCACGTATGTTTGGGAATGTTGTGTCTTCATTTTCATTAAGTTTCATGAAGTTCTAATTCTCTATCCTTATCTCTTCCCTTGACCAATTTGTCATGGAGTAAAGCATTTTTCAACTTCCATGTATATGAGCATTCTGACATTATTGTTATTGTTGAAGACAAGTCTTAGTGTGTGGTGATCTTATAGAATGCATGGGATTATTTCTATCTTCCTGTATCAGTTAAGGTCTACAAGGGACCGATTGTGTGGTCAATTTGGAAGAAGGTTCCCTGACGTTATGAGAAGAATGTATATCCTTATATTTTAGGATGGAATGTTCTATAAATATCTGTTAAATCCATTTGGTTCATAATCTCCTTTCATTATGTTCTCTACATCTCTGTTTAATTTCTGTTTCCAAGATCTCTCCAGTGATGAGGATGGGGGTGTTGAAATATCCCACTATTATCATGTCAGGTGCAATGTGTGCTTTTAGCTTTAGTAAGTTTTCTTTATGAAACCTCAGGATTTCAGTGAGTCATTTTTACTGCACAAATCCAAATGTAAATACAACATTTTAGTTCTTGAGTTAATATTCTGGAAATTTACCTGGGAGAAGAAAGGCCTCACTCTCTAACTAGAGAGCTAACTATACAAATACAGAATTACTAATGAAAAGTAAGTTGCTGTAAAAATATTTCAAATTAAAATATAGTCATTCTCTGTGTTGGCTGTGGGAAGGTTGCTTATTTGTTTTTGTTTTTGTTTTTTGTTTCTTTTATTTTAATATGGACAAATATTTACACTACATCAAAATAAGTGTGAAATGCCTAACAATAGAATCCTATGCATTCCAGCATTTTTTTTTCTACAAGAAGAGAGTCCACTGAATGGTCAAGTATGTTCAACAGCACTCTCGCTTCATAATTCTCAGAGCTTTAAGTCTACTCCTATGTTCTCTACACTTAGATTTTATAACTTTTATATGAATGGGTCAGATCTAATCTAATAGATCTAATAAAGTATTATACCTGACGAAGTCCCTGTTCCCACAAGAAATCGTGGTTGTTTTCTTTTCTTTTTTTTTTGTTGTTTTTGTTGTTTTGGAGAGCTGTGTTTTTTCATTAACCCAAATAGAAAATTAATATAGTGATCAATTATTGAACAGAAATGAAAATTATGTATTGTGGTGAGAAATTCCCCAAAATAGAGTGTACCCAAATGCAAATCTAAAATGTTTGTGGCTAGACATGCACACAAGCTCAGGACTCATGTAGCTGACAAGCATTCCACACCTGATCAACTTTAGTGATTTTAAAACAACTTATTCATACAGAAGCAAACTCATGGGGAATGCTTTTTTTCTTAGCCGTGTTTATAAGTGATCAATGTAAGCAGGACAAACAAATACTGTTATCCTTCATTGTTGCTTATTTTAACAGTTTAATTTATGTACAACCTCTACGTGCTTTTTTCTATTGTGTTTCTCTGTGTCTCTGTCTCTCCATGAATATATAGGCATACAAGTGTGTGTGTGAGTGTGTGTGTATGAGTGCGTGTGTGTGTGTGTGTGTGTGTGTGTCTTATATGGTATTTATAAACATAGATAACATGTTTATTTTATTTAAAATTTGGAAATACTGAAGATCACATTTGATTTGTGGATTAACCATGTGCTGATCTACTCACATATCTCTGATATTTTATTATATCAAGTGAATAGAGAGAGAGCCAAGAGGCTGGTGATATCTCCTACTCTACACTTGTCAGGAAAAAGTGGTCTATTTTTTGTCAAGAAAACCCAAACTTCAGCAAAGACATATACACTCCACAAAACAGGAAAGGACATCTCATTTGGAAAGGAAAAGTTATCAGAGTGGAGAAAAATGAGTTTGCCACATTCCAATATTTGTGGGACATGAGACTGAACTCTCAGAAGATATAATGAAGAAGGGACAGGCAGAATCCCTAAGGAACCAAAGTACGGGCTTAGCACTGGAGTTCCTCATTACATGAGAGCTCAGATATTGGTAAGGATGGTAAACATAATGATAAGAACTTTGCAGTCCATACTCAGTCTCCATATAAGGCAACAATGTGAACAAGATGAGCAAGTAGTCACCACTACAGTACTAACAGCTACTTTAGCAGTGGTATTGTGAAAAACAGAGTATAACCAGAGAGAGAAGAAAAGGTAGATATTTGAAAAACAGACTAGGCTCTGCTGGAACTGAACAATTTTCCATGAAAGTAACCAAGCAATCACACTAGTGCCAAATGCAAAAATGAGCAAAGATTAACTGTATAAATACTATGTACAGAATACAGGTAGTTTGTTGAATTCTATGATGTTGAGATGAAAGAATAGGAAGGAATTTCTATCAAGTCAGGCACCATATCCTGTTCTTAGAATACTCACATTCAAGAGACTGAGACAGAGAAGTTAGGAATTTCAGGTTAGCCCGAACTACATATCAAGACAATACATCTTTTTATTCTTTTTTTCTTTATTTAAATCAAAAGTCTGGTTGATAGAATATCACTAACAATATTAAGAAAATAGAAATTTAACGCCTATGCAGTGATACTCCTGCTAAGAAACATGTTCTATAAAGAGACGTTAATTATTGTTAAGTTACAAATACTAGCTGTCATATTGAAGGTTGTGGGCATGAAGGTATGGTGTTGTTTGGTTGATCATTCTTCACTTCCATGTCTCATTTTACACATCTTAAAAGCTTCTCTGATGACCTCCTTACTGTATAGACATCGATATGTGCCTTGCCTTTAATTCTATGTATTAAAACCAGTAATTTATTTATCAAATGACTATCAGGCATTATCTTCAAAAATAATGGGTCTTGAGGAATTTATACCTTTATTGTGTGGGTTTGAATATTCATAATAGCAATCAGAGAATAATCGGGGCCCAACACACACACAGGGTTTTTGGAGAGACCATACCTGTGCAATACGAAAGCATAGAAATAAGTAGGTTGATCTGTTTTTCTGCTTAACATTTATAACTAGTTACTGATTAGAATGGGTAAAAAGTTGAGATACAGTCAAGGTTTTCTTTTCCTTAATTTCAATGATTGCTTATACAGCATGTGAAACTGACTCACCCCTGGTAAAATTTCTGCCTGAACTGCATTAGTGCAAAGACTACAAGTTTGCACCAGCTTTGTAAATATTTGGACACTTGATCACGTTAACACACTTTGGAAAATCCGCTTGTGTTAAGAGAGAAAGTATTAGATATGAAAATCTGTGAGAATAAATCACTCCTAAGCTTTGATTTTGCGACTACAGAGAAAGACTTTGACTCTGATGTAACTGAGTGTCTAAAAGTATTAAAAAATCAATATCTCTTATCTGCTAATACTGCCTGTCTTCTGAAGATGAGTGTTAATTGTGTCAATTGCTCTTTTGGCAGGAAAAGGGCTTGTCTGTCAAATGCTTTTCAATCGCCAAGAAGTTTTGGAGGTACCTGGAGAATGCTCTCTTCCTGTTCATCCTCATCCTGCTCTCATGGCCTTTGTTATCTGCACCAGTCCATCTCTACACACCCCCATGTACATTTTTCTGATGAACTTACGTATCCTGAAATTTGCTACACTAGTTCTTACTACACACAATATATGGAGATTTGAAAGTGAGATCTGAGGAATCTTCAGGAGGGATGTGCCACACAGACGTTTTTCTTCACACTTTTGTATAATTCAGTGCTGCCTATTGCCAGCCATGCCTTGTCCACTGTATGGCCCCTGCTTCATTCTGCAGCCCAAATGAGAGGTATGTTCCCACATGGCAAGTGTTTCACGGGGAATAGGTTGCCTTGTAGGGTTGGGAAAAAAACTACTGGAGATCCAAATCTAACCACACACAAGGAGTTGAAAATTATTGGTCATCTTCCATACCACAGTGATATCCATGCTGAACCCATCATCTTTGCTTAAAGTATGAAGAAGTCAAGACAGGACTGAAAAAGAACTCTGGGTCTGAAGAAAGTTCTGATAATAAATAGATAATTAAGGATCCCAAAGTGATCTTTCAAAAAGGTGCAAAGTCTGTGAAAGAAAGAAAAAAATAATAACTGTGTGTTTTCTTGCTGTCTGAAACAAACTTTAAGAAACATACCTTTCTTTAAAGTGTTCTCTTTATTCACTACCTCATGCTTAATTGCAAACAATTGTAAAGTATGCTTGCTACTAAATTACTTTAGTAGATTAATCCAGTACTTAAGTGGTTTCCTCTGGACAGAGTTTAAACCACATGTTAATGTCTCTGGGTCTTGAAAATTCTCTGTATCCATTCTGTTCTATCTTTCAGAAATTGTTTGTACATGATCTCAGCTCGTTATGATACAATTCCATATTCTTCAGTACATGTAAATTCTTTGCATTGGATGGAACTGCTAATTACTTCTCAGGAGAGTGAATTGTTAACCCCTGCTTTGTGTACCATTTGATCAGTCCATACTTCAGTTCTGGTCACCCAGTGTCTATTATTTTGGAACAGGAGTAGTCTTTCCTCCACTTTTTGATTTCTAAAAGGGCTGTGGAAAAGAATTTCAGCCAGGTGATTCTCAACATCAGTATCATAGTTTCATATAAACACACACACACGTACACACACACACACAGACACACACACACACACGCACACACACACATACACACATGCACAAACACACACACACCCACACACACAAATATGCATTCACATACAGGAACTGAAGTGAGTTTACAAGTGACCGAATATAAAAATAAAAGTCAGCTAGAGTTATATAATTAGATTCAGGTTGCTATTCAACAGGAAAATAAAATAATATACAATTAGAATCTTGAGTCTTTATGAGTATAATGAAACAAAAAATAAAATTCCATTTAAGTGTGCTGAAAATATTGAAGACATTGACAAATTACCATGACACCAAAACTACAGTATTGTTTTAGGCATGAGTCACCCATACAGAAAGACAGTAATTATATTCTCTTCAGACTCATTGTTCTGAGTTTTCTTACATGGAGTAAGGATCATTCAGGTCAAAATGTTGGTGAAAAAATGACAGAGATGCTGAAACCAATCCTAAAGTTTCTGATCTTTCCATAGGCTTTAAGTGATTCTCCCATAACTTCTATTACTTTAAAAGAAATACAAAAGAAAAATACATTAAAATATTTTAAATATGAAAGGAAAATAATTTAAAATAATTTCATTGCTTCATATTTGGTTCTTGTTAAGATGACACAGATATCCTCCTAATGCTTACCTGCGATAAGCGAAGCAAGAAACACTTTGTGGTATCTGTGTCAAGTACATATAATCTCAACCTAAAAGAGGAAAACCACTGGGCAAATCCAAATTCAGAGACATTCTTGCAAGGTAAGTAGTTATCTTCAAAGGTGTGGTCACAGAAGATAAAATAGTAATGAATTATCACAAAACTGAATGACTTAAGATATGTAATAAGTAAATGTTAACTGGATTTCTGGATTGGATATGGGCATAGAAAGTGTACAGTTCTAGAAACATTGTTGATATGATTTGGTAAACCTACTGTGTTACTTGTAACATTTTTTTTTCAATTTTCTGATTTTTGAGAATTAGTCATTAGATTGCTTAAAGTATATAAAATTCAGGAATTAGGACACGATATAAAACCATACTGTTTCCTAGCAATTAAATCTGTTTTTCCTGTATAGTTTGAATTTTTTTATTTTTTGTATTTATTTATTTTATTAATTTATTTATGTCTCAAATACTGTCCTCCTTCCTGTTTTCCAGAGTCCCTTAAAACAAACAGCATCCCTTTCTGATTACTTCTTTCAAAAAGACAAAGCAACAGTAGTTAAAAGTCATGTTTAGTCCCTTGATAGCTGTTCCTTTGGCCACACATTTGAAAATCTATATCATTGATAGTGCAGACATTAGGAAATATCTTCAAAAATGATCTTCCAAAATTAAATATTCTCCAGTTATCAGCTATCAGCTATCAGCTTGACAAAAGTGGAAGAACCCATGAACAAAAATATCCTTGTAATGTACGTAGAGAAAATTGATCAGAGAAGAAGGAATACATATAGCAACCTTCCTGGATTCAACACAATAGAGCCTACATTCCTGTAGTGTATTCTTCATGAGTTTATAGAGTTTATGGGCTAATACCTGAAAAGAACCCTACAAAACCAGCAGCAAATTAACCACAAACTGCAATATTTATACAAGCCAAAGAAATATGTGTAAAGTATTATTTTCAGCTCTATATGAGAATATTAATGTTTTTTAATTCATATAGTAATAAAATTTTAATTTCATTTCTGCAAATTTTTATTGCAATTTTTTAATAAATAGATTTTAAGTGACTCATGTGATCATTAACTTTTAGTGGTTTTGATTGCACTATAGAACAATAAAGTGTTTATTTGACTGTGATCATTACTATGAATATTCACGAAAATCAAATTATGTCAACCAGGAACTGCTCTTCTGTTTTTATACTTTTTGTTGTACATATGCTTGTTCACATGTGCAACACATGCATGCCTACTGTCCAGGAGGTTGAAGAAGGTGTGAGGTTCCGTGATGCTGAAATTACAGCCACTTGTGAGCTGTCAACAGGTTCTCTGGAAGAACAGATAATGCTATTAATCACCGAATCATTCATTCATCTGCAGCAAACACCATTTTTTGTAAATATAGTGACTAAATTGTCCTTTCTTCAAAAGGGATTACTGTTTTCAAATGTGATAATTTAATATTAAACATAGCACCACCTGTTCTTAACTTCATATATATATATATATATATATATATATATATATATATATATACACACACACAAATACATACACAGCCACACACACTCACACTCACACACACACACACACACTGCTCTTACATTCAAGTTTACTTACTTACTTACTTACACACACACACACACCTGCTTCTTACTCTTCAAGTAGACTTAGTTATTTTCATAGTTATTTGTTTATTTATTCACTTTACATGCTGCACACTGCCCCCTCCAGTTCACCCCTCTCACAATCCTTCCCCCAGCCTTTTCTCCTCTGAGCAGGAGGGGAACTCTGGGTATCTCTCACCTTGCATATCTAGTCTCTGTGATCACACCATCTGCTAGTGAGGACAGACACAGCAGCCTAGATAAATGGGTTGAGGAGGTAGAGGTCATATCCAGAAAGAGGCAGGAGAGCTGGGGTAAAAGATGCCCATGAATCAATGGGTGTTTCCTTAGTTGAGACTCACAGCCTCAGTGATATGGACCTGAAGAAGCAATCTCCGGTAGCCAGAGAGCAACCCAAATGGAGTGATAAAGACACCTACTTTTGACCCAAAATTTATTCTGACCACAAGAAATGAAGGCGCCGTGCATAGAACAGAGAGTGAGGAAATTTCAACCAATGGTTAGTGCAGATCGAGACCCATCCCAGGGATGAGCACCAATCCCTGACACTACTACTGACACTCTGTTATGCTTGGAGAAAGGAGTCTAACATGGCTTCCCTCTGAGAGACTCCACTAAGCTGCTGACTCAGACAGAAGCAGACATCCATTAGCCATACCAGGGGTGTGCTTGGGGACACAGATGGAAGAACAGAATGAAAAGGATTATGGCCTCTAAGGATATAGGCAGTCCACAGGCTTTGTCTTCATGTGGGTACCGGAACAACTAGAATTGGGTTTCCCAAACATGTTGTATGTAGATGGGACATCTGTTTCTTTAAAATTCATTCATTTATTTACTCATTTTACATCCCAAGATCGGTGCTCCATCTTCAAGGTACGCCAACACCCATTGTCAGGGGAACCCATAAAAAGACAAAGCTATACATTTCCTACCATGTCCTGGTGGCTCAGGCTCAGTCCATATTCACTCTCTGGTTGGTGGTTCAGTTTTTGAAAAACCCCAAGAGTCCCCATGAGTTGATTCTATTGGTCTTTCTGTGAAGTCCCTCATATTATCTGGGCCTTGATTCTTCACCTGCTTTTTTAAAGACTCCCCAAGCTCCAGCTAATGTTTGGTGGTGAATCTTTACACTTGTTTCTCTCAGGTATAGGGTGGGAGTCACATAGTGAAAGTTATGTATTTGGGGAATCTGTGTGCAAGCATGATAGAGTATCTTTAATGTATCAGAGATAGGTGATTGCTCATGCGGTAGGTCTCAATCTGTAATAACCATTGGTTGGACATTCCTTCCATGTCTACTGTTTCTATCTTTGTCTCTGAAGATCTTGTAGGCTGTGTTCACTTTTGATTGAAGGTTTAATGGGTGGGTTTTTTTCCTTGTCACATCACTGTGAGTCATTCCTGGCTACAGAATTGGCAAATTAAGATCTGTACCCTCATTGCTACAGTCACCTGCACATGACCCTGGGGACTCGCCTTTCCCAGTTCTCTGACCTTCCTGAGATGTGCACCCCACACTTGTGATTTCCATTCTCTTTTCCCTGCTTTCCTATAACTAATTCCTCCAAAGCCTACTCCCTTCCCTACCCTCCCCTCCCATTCAGTTTCCTCCCTCCTCCATCCTCCTCAATATTTATTATGTTAAATGCATTTTAAAGTCAATATTTAGGAAAAAAACACTGAAAAGTGTAGGAAGTATCCGACCACATGTTGTTAACAGTGGACTGTGCTAGTGGAAATTTGTCTCTACAACCTCTCAGTACTAGAAGTTGTCATAGGCTTCCTATGTGTATAGATATTTGGTCTTTTTCCACAGATTTCTGGCGCATTTGGAGACTGGATTATAGTCTCATTGCTTATCAGGCCGTATAAATCTGGATATAGATATTTTTTGGATAGTTATCAGATAGTATACAAGCTAGCCAAGACATAATATAGATTTTAAGTTTTCTCTAAGCTGAAATGAAGAACTAAATATTATTTCTAACTGATATAGTAACAGACTGGGTGTTGAATATATCAAATGCTTTATAAATTGTTGAAACAAAATAATCTTACTCAATTGATATATAAATGAAAAGTCTGTTTAACTGACAAAAAGGGGGAAACATTGTTTACACTGAAGTTATCTGTATTTTGATGCTAATCCACTGCTCTAAGGACAGCTGCCTTGTCCTGCACTCAGAACTCAGGTGAATTCTGCAAAACCACTTTACCATTAAATTTGTGAAGTACAGGTGAGGGGCAGGTCCAGTATAGAAGGAGGCCTATCATTGGAGGAAGGAAGATGGGCAGGAAAGAAGTTTGAAGGAAGTAGAAGAGACTAGAGGAAAAAGGAGAGACAGAAAGAGGAGAGGTGAGAAGCCATGGCAGGTGAAGTTAAGATTCTGCTCTGTGTATTTACTTGTTGTTATTAATGTTCCAAAGGTATGGATGGTACCAGGCTTGGTATGCTTAAGTGGGCTATTATATCTTATCAATTGGGTCAAAGATTATTTTGTTGTGTGTTCTTTTATGTGAGGATTTGAGTGTAAGAAGAATGTGTAGTGCAGTAAGAGACACTGGGCAGATGAGGTGTAGGGCTGTATTCAACCAAGATATCTAGCAGAGGCTTGGGAAACTACAGTGACAGTGTTAGCGGGGTAAAAGACTACTTTTATTTTTATATTTTGCAACAGCACATTCACTTCTGTATTTGACGTGCTCTAGGTGTGTCCCAAGGAAAGATCTACATCTGGTTCCAGACAGAATGTGCTTCTTAGGTTTATCAATCTTATCTAGTTTTGTGGCTGATTTTATATATATATTTAAATAATGGACTGAGCAGCTACGTCAAGAATGTAGAATCCACAAATGCCAATGCCAAACAGAATCGCTCCTGTTTTTTGAGCCTATTAAAGTTGAAGTTTCACTGGACCTCAAGTTCTTCCCCTTCCCCTGTCAATCCTCCTTTATCTTATCTTTGGCCAGAAGCAAGAATCATTTCAAAACATCCAAAATGCTGAAATATCACCCTTTGAACACAGGAAGTTAGATATTACAGAAATGACATTTGATTTAATTTGTAAAACATTTTCAACTGTCCCTGCTCTCCTTTTATTTACTCAGGTGCAGCTATGTATATGCATAAAATAAAAATTTGATAGTTTATCATTTTAAGTAGATAGTACAATATTTACACACTCTGCAAATCATCAGAGTGGAATGGCCACTTTTGTTGCCAAAATCATTGCAAAAATTCAGAATTGGTAAACAGAATGTTTGAATACACATACAGGAATATCTATAATGTCCCCTAACAAGGAATGAACAATTAGAAAATGAAATACAAAAATTCACTCAGTTAAATGCCTGTAGAGAAAAAAAATGGCCTTTGAGAAAGAGGGAAAATCTAGAAATTGAACAGTTTGTAACAGGAATGGACCTGTACAGAGTTAATATCCAGACAACTTCCCACAGGTCCCAGACAGCCCCAGAGATCTTTTCTACTCTAAGCTGATAAGCCCCTAACGGACTTGGTCCATTAAGAGCTCAGAAATCACTGATGAAGAAAAGAGAAGTTTCCAGCTGTAGAGAGATATAGTACAAAGGTTACCACTGTCATATAGGAGACTCTCCTGGAATAGGCACCTCTTTGAATCTGGTCAATATAAGGAAAGCAGGTAGGCCATGGCAGTTCTCAGTGACATCATCATTTGGCCCTCCCTGAAAAATTTATTGTACCCTGAGAGCACTAGCTTTTGTGATGTCACAAGGAACTGCATCACAGATATTCCTGCAGTACACCTAGGGAATACTAAATGGCCTCTATTTCAGTACAAACAGTCATTTGGGAGGGAGAAACAAAGAGTATGTACATAACAGAAATGAGTAGAAGAATGTTGGCCTTCTGTTTAGTTTAAAAGAAATATGTGTACATGGGAAAGCACAGTGAGTGCTGTGTAGTTGTGAGGGTTCACCGAACACAGCCTTGATCTGAGCCTTCCATACATGGGATTCAGGAATTGCGAACCTCTCAGTAGCATCTGGTTTTCCTTGCTTGTTATGGTTCCTGGGAATCAGAGATATTTTATCATTAATTTTATTATTCCAAAAGTCAGGTGTTGGGACAGGTATAGTGTTTTTTTTTTCTGAGAGCCCATGCCTTTTATTTTTCCCCTAAAAGGAAAAAGACCTATGAGGAAGGGAAAGACAAGTATTGTATGCTCAGCTCAGAGTAATCTCCTCCAGCTTTGGATTCCTATAGTACAGTTTCTGTCTGACACTGACATCTGGGAGAGAGAAACGCTTCTATTTGAAACTTCATCACCTCATTCTTTCCACTAGTGTTATGCTGACTACCATTCCCTGACAGTGTCCCTCTAGATTTCTGAATCAATATGTCTGATTACCTTGCAGTTTTATTTACTTATATTTCTTTGATTTTTTTAATTTTTAAGTTAATTTTAATATTTTTTGATATTTCTATATCTACATTTTAAATGTTTTTTTCCTCTCCCCAGTATCCTCTCCATAAGAGACCTGAACGTTTCCCTTCCTTTACATTTAAACCCCCTTACTGCCCCTCGACATTTCCTTGAACTGGGAGTCAAACCTAGGGAGAACCAAGGGCCTCCTCCTTCCTTTGGTGTCCAACAATGCAATCCTCAGCTACATATGCAGTTGGACCCATAGGTCTGCCCATGTACAGTCTTTGAATACCTGTATAGTACCAGAATGTTCTTGTTCATTGTCATTGTTCTACTGATGGGGTAGAGCATCTTCAGCTCTAGCAAACCTTTCTCAAAATTTACTAAGAAGAGGTCGATTTACAAATCTCTGGTTTGCCACTGGCACTCACTTGTGTAAATAACATGCTCTTAGCTGTGTCTCTCAGGAAATATATATAACCTGTCCCTGGAATCATGCACTTCTTAGCTTCATTAAACTTAATCATATCTAATTTTGGTGGCTGATCTATCTATCTATCTATCTATCTATCTATCTAGTTATCTATCTAGATATCCTATTCTTGTCTCTGTCTCTGTCTCTGTCTCTGTCTCTGCATATATATATATATATATATATATATATATATATATATATATATGGTGGCTTCTACATCTATGAAATTATGTGAAATTTTAATATGGATTCTGTGCTCCTAGGTGAAGAATGGAGTATCCACAAATGACAATACCAAATATACTCCCTCCTGTTCTTATGATCCTATTGAGGTTGAGGTTTTTACTGGAACTCAAGCCATTCTTTTCCCTTCTCATCATCCTGTATCTATTGTTTGGCTTGAAGAAAGTATCATTGTAAAACATCCAAAGCCTGAAGTCTCACCCTTGGAACACAGGAAGGTAGATATTAAAGAAATGATATCTAATGTGACTACAGAACTGCATTCTATTGTCCATGCTGTCCTTTTATTTACTGATGTCAGGTAATTTCTGCATTAAATAAAAGTTTGGGCGTTTATCATTTGAAGTAGGTACACAATATTTACACTATTAAATTCACTCTTTAGCTTGGCCAGCTTTGTTGCGAAAATCATTGTAAAAAACTAGATTTGGAAAACAGAATTATTGAGTACACATTCAGGAATATCTATACAGTCCCCTATCAAGGAATTAACAATTAGAAAATGAAATACATAATCCACTCATTTTAATATCTGTAGGGAAACAATGTTCTTTGGGAAACAGATAGAACTTAGGAAATTGAACTGTTTGTCACAGGAATGGATCTTGGCAATAAAATTATTCAGAAGGCTCTCCTACATCCCATGTTACTAGGTATTTTCACACATGCCAAGACCCTGAATAACTTTGTCCATTCAGAGCAGGTAACCACTCATAAGCAAAGGGAACTCTCTAGCATTAGAGAGATGTTCTGCATAAATGTTTCCACTGTGTCAAAGGAGACACTCCTGAAAGGGTAACTTAGAATCTGGTCAACATAAAGAAAGAAGATCTCTTTTGGCAGGTAGCCAGTGGCAATTCCTCAGGGGATAATGTCATTAGGCCGTATCTAAAAAATCTTCTTTGCAACCTAGAGAGCCCCAGCTTCTTCTGTGATATCAAAAGTAAATGTCGTGACTGCAGCTGCCTCTCAGACGTTCCTCTTTAAAAATTCTGCTGTCATTAATTGGCCTTTACCTTAGTTTAAACAGCTATTTAGGAGGGAGAACAAATAGGGATGTAGATATCAGAGATGGGGGGAAGGAATTTGGCCTAATGTTTTAGTTTAAAAAACGAAGAAATACATGGTACATGGGAAAGCTCTGGGTACTGTGTAGGGGTTGTGAGGGGACACTGAACACATCGGGCCTTGATCTGAACCTTCAACATATTGGATTCAGGAGGTGAGAGCCTCTCAGTTGCATCTGCATTTCCTTGCTTGCTATGGCTCCTGGAAGTCAGAGATTTATTATTAATTTCTTTATTCCAAAAGGCAGGGTTCTCGGGAAGGGTTCAGTTGTTTTTCTGAGAGCTCATGACTTCTCATTATTTTTCTCCATAAGAAAAAGTTCCTAAGGAAGGAGTGATGACAAGTATTGTATCCTCTTACCAGTGTAAATTCCTCCTTGTTTGGATTCCTATAGTGCACTTTGTTTCTGACACTGATATCTGTGACAGAGAAGTGCATCTAGCTGCGACATCATCATCTCAGTCTTTCACTAGTATTACCTGATTACAATTCCCTGACAGGTACCTTTAAATTTCTGGCTGATAATGTGTATGATTCCCTGACAATTTTCTTTTCTTTTACTTATATCATTTTTTTAAGCAATTTATTGCTTTTTTAATTGAGATACTTCTATATTTTCTTTTCAAATATAATTTCCTTTCCCAGCTTCTCCAAAAGAGCCCTGACCTGTCCAATTCCCCTTTCTATAACCCCTTACTGCCTCTTTGACATTCAAGCTATTGAACTGGGAATCAAACTCAGGGTGGACCAAGGGCCTCTTCTTCCATTGTTGCTCACCAAGACCATCTTCTGACACATATGGAATTGGAGCCAATATCTGTAATGCAGTCTTGAATGTTGATTTAGTACCAGAAAGGTTTCGTTCATTGGCATTGTTCTTATGGGGATTAAAGCCCCATTCAGATCTTGTAATCCTTTCTCAACATTTACCAACAAGAAGTCCATTTTCAGTTCAGGATTGCCATTATCATTTAACACTGTATTTCACATACTCTAGCTGTGTCTCTCAGGAAAGGTCTATATCTGTTCCTGGCATAATGCACTTCTTTTTTTTTTTTTTTTTTTTTTTTTTTTTTTTTTTTTTTTTTTCTTTCGGAAAGCTGGGGGACCGAACTCAGGCCTTGCACTTCCTAGGCAAGTGCTCTACCACTGAGCTAAATCCTGTCTCCCCATAATGCACCTCTTAGCTTCATCAATTTTATATCATTTTGGTGGCAGATGTATATATATACATACTTTTGGTGGCTCCTACAACTAGGTGGTTAGGGTGGAATGTTAACATAGAATCTTCCCAACTAGGTAAAGAATGTAGAATTCAGAAATGACAATGTCAAATGGACTCCATCCTGTATTATGAACATATTGAATTTGAGGTTTTACTGGTGGTAATGCTATCTTCTCTCTGCCTATCCTCCAGTATCTAAGGTTTTTACTTAAGAAAGAATAATATTAAAACATTCAAAACCCTGAAGTCTGGCCATGGGAACACAGGAAGATAGGTAGTACAGAATTAATATCAAATGGGACTAGAGGTCCTGCAATTCTATAGTCCATGTTGCCCCTTGTGTTGCTGATGTCTGTACTAGATGAAATAAGCATTTAGAGCTTATCATTTGAAGTCAGTACACAGTATTTACACCATTATGCTCAGTCTATAGCTAGGTGTGACAATTTGTTGCCAATCATTGTAGAAAATGGAATTTTTGAAATCAATATATTTGAGTACACTTTCAGGAATATTTATGAAATGCCCTGTCAATGAAAGTACAATAAGAAAGTAAGTAAATATAATATTCATTTAATTACAGGACTGTAGGGAAAATACTGGCCTTTGTGATACATAGATAACCAAGAAAATTGAAACTCTATGTCACTGGAATGAACCTGGGGAATAAAATATTCAGAAGAACCTCCTACACTAGATGTTCCTTAAACTTTTCTACCCATGCCAAGGCCCTTATTAACTTTTTTCATCCCAAGCAGTAACTGCTTAAAAAATCAAAGAGAAATCTCTAGCTTAAGAGAGATGGAGTATGTAAAGGTTTCCACTGTGTCACAGGAGACATACATGGAATGGGCACCCTCGAATCTGGTCTATGTAAGGAAAGCTGTTTAGCAGGTATACCATTGAACTTCTCAATGACATAATCATTAGGCCCTCCCTGAAACATCTCTTGTAACCTGAAAGCCCTAGCTTCTGTGATGTCACAATATTGTTGTGACTGAAACTCCCCTATCAGATATCACTTCAGTACTTCTAGTGTTTACTAATTGAATTCTAATTCAGAGTAAACAGCCATTTTGGAGTGAAAGCAAAGAGGATGAAGAGATCAGAGATGGGGAGAAGGATGCTGGCCTTCTTTTCTTGATATAAAAAAAGGAAGAAATACATGGTCCTTGGGAAAGCCTCCAGTGAGTCATTGGTACAGATTGAATGGGATGGCTGAAGAGACAGCCTTGATCTGAGCCTTCAATATAAGGGTAACAGAAGCTGGGAGCCTCCCAAAACATCTGGACTTCCCTGTTATTATAGTTCTTGGAAGTCAGAGAATTTTTATCATTTATTTCTTTATTTCAAAAGCCAAGTGTTGGGAAGGGCACAGTTGTTTTCCTGAGATCTCATAGCCTTTATTCTTTTTGTAAAAAAGAAAGTGTCCTAAGGAAGATAGGATTGGACAAGTATTGTGTCCTCTTCTGTGAGTAAACTCCACCATGCTTTGATACCTATGCTGCCGTTTGTGTCTGACACTGATATCTGGGAGAGAGAAGTGCTTCTGTTTGAGACTTCATCATGTCAGTCTTTCCACTAGTTTTACTCTGAATACCACTTTGGATTTCCGAGTCAATATATGTGATTAATTGTCAGTTTTCTTTCTTATCTTTCATTATATTTACTCTTTAGCAAATTTTATTGTTTTTTTTAACTGGTTGTTTCTATATTTAAATTTAAAATATTATTTCCTTTCCTAGATTCCTGCCCTTGAGATCCATATCTGTTCCCTTTTCTTCTTTTCAAACCCCTTTTCTCTGCCAATTGACATTCCCTTGAACTAGGAGACAAAGCTAGGAGGACAAAAGGCTTCTACTCCCATAGTGCCCAACAATGATGGGGAGAAGGAACCTGGCCTTCTGCCGTGGTATTAAAATAAGAGAAAAATACGTCGTCCTTAGGAATGCTAAGTGCATACTTCATACGTGTTGACTGAGTAACTAAAGAGATAGCCTTGATCTGAGCCTTCACCATATGGGAATCAGGAGCTGAGAGCTCCCTCAGGAAGCATCAGTAATTCCAAGTTCTTATGGTTCCTGGAAGTCAGAGTGTTTATATCATTCATTGCTTTATTCCAAAAGTCAAGTTTTGGGAACAGTACAGTTGATTTGCTGTGACCTCATGGCCTTTTTTTTTTTTTTTTTTTTTTTTTTTTTTGTCCAAAAGAAAGACGTCCTAAGGAAGGAAGGGAAAGACAAGTATTGTGTCCCTAGCTCAGAGTAAACACCTCCATGCTTTGGATTCCTATAGTGCAGTTTTTATCTGACTCTGATATTTGGGAGAGAGATGTGCTTCTAGTTGAGACTTCATCATCTCTGTCTTTCCACTAGTATTACTCTGAATACCACTTTAGATTTTCGAGTCAATGGGTTTGATTAGATGACTGTTTTCTTATCTTTTATATCTTGAGTTTATTTATTTTTTTAGCAAATTTATTGCTTTTTTTAAACTAGATGTTTCTCTATTTACCTGTAAAATATTATTTTCTTTCTAATTTTCCTTCTTATAAAATCCCTACCTATTCACTATCCCTTCTTTAATGACACTTTCTGCCCCTTGACAATCCCTTGAACTATAAGACAATTCTTGGGTTTGATCAAGGGCTTCTCCTTCCATTAGTGTCCATTAAGATCATCATCTGCCACATATCCATTTAGAGAAATTGGTCTGTCCATGTAAAGTCTTTTAATATTGGTCTAGTACCAGGCAGTTCTGGTTCATTGGTACCGTTGTTGTTATGGTGTTGAAATCACCTTCAACTCTTGTAATCCTTTCTCAAAATCTACCAACAAGAGGTCCGTTTTCAGTTCACTGGTTTGCCACTAGCATTCACTTCTGTAATTGACATGCTCTAGCTATGTCTCTCAGGAAATATCTACATCCAGGTCCTGGTAAAATGCACTTCTTAGCTTCATCAATCTTATTTAATTTGGTGGCTGTTATATATACTTTTAGTGACTCTACAATTATGAAGTTAGTGGAATTTAACATGGATTCTGCGCAAATAGGTCAAGAAGGTAGAATCCACAAATGGCATTGCCAAGTAGACTCTCTCCTGTTCTTATGAACCTATTGAAGTTGAGGTTTCACTGGTCCAGAAGCCATTCTTCTTTGTAATCATCCTCCTCTACCTTCTGCTTGGCCTTAAGAAAGAAACATGGTAAAACATCCTAAACAATTAAATCTGGCCTGAGACACTAGAATGTAGATATTTTTGCAGATGATATCAAAAGTGACTAGAAAAGAAAATTCTATGCTCCATATGGTCCTTTTTTAACTGATATCTGGAAATTTTGGATAAAATATAATTTTGGAGTTTATCGTTTGATGTCGCTACACCATATTTACTGTTATACTCAGTCTATTGCTGTGCGCCTTTGTTGAGAAATCGTTGCAAAAGGATTTAGAAATTAGAATGTTTGAGTACACATTCAGGAACATTTATAAAATCACCTATCAAGGAATATACAGTAAGAAGTGAAATACAGTATTCATTAAAACTAAAGGTCTGTAGGGAAAATACTGGCCTTTGTGATACAGAGAAATCCTAGAATTTGAACTGTATTTCACAGTAATGTACCTAGGAATAAAATATTATCTAGAAGAATCTCCTACACTCCATGTTCCTAAATCTTTTCTACCCATGCCAGGTCCCTGACCAAATTTCACCATTTAGAGCATGTAAATTAAGGAAGCAAAGATAAGTTTGTAGATTTAGAGAGATGGAGTTCGTAAAGGTTTCCATTGTGTCACAAGAGACATACCAGGAAAGGGCACTCTGTATCTGGTTCATGTAAGGAAGCTATTTAGCAGGTGGTAGGCTTTTTCTGTGATGTCACAAGTGTTGTTGTGACTGCAACTCCCTTCAAATATTCCTTCAGGACCTCTAGAGTTTACTAACTGGCCTGTAATTCAGAAAAACGAGCCATTGGGGAGTGAGAAGAAAGAGGATGAAGAGATCAGTGATGGGGAGGAGGAAGCTGGTCTTCTGACTTGGTGTCAAAAAAGGAAGAAATATGTGGGACCTGGGAAATCTCAGTGAATCCTGGTAGGGGTTGAGTAGGATCACTGAAGAGATAGATTGGATCTGAGCCTTACACATATGGGAATCAAGAGCTGTGAGCCTCTCCGAAAACATCTGGACTTCGCAGTTCTTATGCTGCTGGAAGTCAGAGATTTTATATCATTCATTTCCTTACTCCAAAGCCAAGTATTTGGATGGTCACAGATGTTTTCCTGAGAGCTCATGGCATTAATTCTTTCATGTAAACAGGTGCATGTCCTAAATAATAAAGGAATAGAAAGTATTGTGTCCTCTGCTCAGAGCAAACTCCCCCATGCTTTGAATACCAATAGTGCAGTTTGTTTCTTACACTAATATCTGGGAGAGTGAAGTCCTTCTAGTTGAGACTTCATCATCTCAATCTTTCCACTAGTATTTCCACTGAATAACATTTAAGTTCTGAGTCAATTGGTGAGATAAGCTTTCATTTTTCCTTTCTTTTCTTTCTTCTTTTTTTAAAAATTTTTTAGCAAAACTCTCAAATATCATCCTGGGTGACGATGTAGATTAGACCCATCAGATGAAAATGAAGAATTGAAAAACTCTCCTGGGGATGAAAATGGTAAGGAAAATCACATTGATGTATCATAAATGCAGTGCCAAGAGCAATATTAATACTAGTCTGGGGAGATGCTGCCTTTATCAGAGACCACAGACCTTTAGTTTAGAATGATTCAGTACTAAACTGGGAGTGGAAAATGATGGTTGATATGGTTCTAACAGATCTCATAACATTAAAAAGGGTCTCTTCCAGATCAGAGAATGATTATTGTAAAGCAACTTCCAGAATAAACTTATGAGACCCACCATCAGCCTGTGAAATAATGTGCGAAAGAAGAAATTAGTGTCTCTTCAGGGACAAACTGTTGCTTTCAAACAAACAGTAAAGTGTCCATTCTATGAATGATACATAGATATATACACATTATAGCAGGATGAATACAGAGTTTCTTCAGGTCCAGAAAGAGGTATTCAGCTGTTGACCTGGCTCAGCAATAAAGTTATTTTTTGCCAACTCATGAGACCTGAGCTCCTTCACTAGGAGATCCATGATTGAAGGAAAGAACAACTTCAGACAACTTGTCTCAGATTTTTATGTAGTTCAGATTTCCTGGTCTTGGTCCTCAGAAGGAAGGACATCTTGTTTTTCAATTCTTGTTCATCCTATAATCCTTCTCTCTGTACCAATGCAAATAAATTAGGGTGCATTTCATTGATAGATTACAATTGATATTTTAATTCTGTTGCCAAGAACTATAGAAAATAAGAAGGGCTGTATCAAAGCATCCTTTGAAAGTCAGACTACGGGAATGTGTCCATTGGAAATTTGTAACTGAGCTGAAACTCTTACTAGAGACAAACTGCCATAAAAGGTCTTCTAGATACTCTGGTGTAGTAGTTGGTGTTCCCAACAGATAGTAAAGGATGAATCTCTGTATAGAGGAATCTGATTGTTCAAAATGATCACAGACTATGGACCACATAATTTAACAATGGCTGACTATTTGTAAACTCCTAGAATCCATTAGTTTATTAGTCCAAAAGGCTTGGTGTCTCATCTGGTCATAAGTATATGGATAAATTTTCAGTATGCAGGTTCTAATGTATGTGAGGGTTTGGTAGCATTGTGAGTGCAAACATGAAAAAGTAAAAGCTTCATTCTTCCAGGTTTTCTATGGGGATTCAAATAAAAGGCATAGTTAAGAATAGACTGGGATTGCCATTCTCAAACAGACCAGTATCTTCAACTGAACATTCATTTCTGGGAAGCTGCACGCTGTCAGAATGGCTCAGGTGTATGTGAACTGCAAGATCTAGTCTGGGAAGGCAGTCCTGTTCATCAATCACACCTGCCACTATTACAGAAACACCCAAGACATCCTCAATTAACTTTTTTGGACACATGGTCTTCTGGGATCTGAAGAGATTAGATCTACTAACAACAACAATGCGATTCAAGATTACTTACAACAGGTCACTGGAGTGAGAATAGTTCCTTGGATCTAAAGCAGAGAAAGACTGCATAGGTAGTCACAGTGATCTTATCTCCTGCAACAGAAAGAGAATATAATGATGTTGCTGAAGCAGTTTGGAGCTCTGCAGTTATAAAAGGGATGGCTGTAAAAGCCCATGCTGACAGCAGACATTCAACCATGCTGAGAGTTGAAGTGCATCACAGATGATTTCAGTATTTTCTTAGGATTGGGATTTAGAACAAATTGGCTTTTATCTTCTATTCCTCAGTGCAAAAAAATCTGTTGCTGTTTGCCTCAACCCATGGGGTAGGGAAACTTAAGAGGCAAACAGAGGTTTGATTTTCCAGTCTTCATGTTCTGACATGTCTCTACCTCTAAGTCCATGTTTCACAATCCAGATCATTTAAATCTCCAGGAATCAGTTACTGTTTGCCTACCATGCTGGTCTTCTGAAGTCATTTTACAGAAGTCCACTTCCTAGTAATTATTAAAGCAATGAATATTATGAAGTTGTTTATGATCTACACACAGGCCTTTCATGCCCCAAGCATGTACCATCCCACATCTGCCTTGGCAACTCTCAGCCAGTGTTTTAACCCATTCATCCAACAACCCACAGAAGTCCACACTTGTATGAGGATGTTGTTTGAAAAACTAATGAATAGCTTTAGCATGGTTGTTCTTCACTGTAGCCATATTAACACAGACGGCAGAGTATATGATGCATTCAGCTCTGTTTGTCGTGTTTAATTGCCCATAAAGTCCCAAACAGCTCTGAGTTGATTGTGTCAGAGTACGAGCAAAGTCAAATATAAATGCAAAATTTCAGAACTCTCCTTCCAAGGCTGTTTGTGAAAGAAGTTGTTCGCAAAACACTGTCCTAATAAATTTATTCCATTCTCACTTTGATATTTTGATTTGATGTCTTGAAATGACATTTAATTATCATTGAAATGCAGGTTCTCTCTATAGTCTCTAGTGAGAAGGATTCATTTTTCAAAGGGATGTATCTGCAGATGCCTGAAAAAATAAATATAAAGAATAGATCTTGATAAAATTCTAGGGTAAAGATGCAACATCCTACTCCAATGATCCATATAAGAAGCACATTTGACATTGACCTTATATTATTAAGAAATTCTTCACATATTCCCTCTATCATTGGGGATTAAATAATCTCAGATGAATAGTTGACAAACAAGAATAGCCTTTAGAATCATTTTACCCTCTTCACTAATAGTTTTGAGCAAATAGAACACTAAAAGATCACATAGAAGAAATGGTTATAATCAAAAGATACATGTGGGTCAGCTCTAACTCTCATGGTCAAGGTCAATTTGGACACGCTCATTGTGGTCATGGATTGCTCTCATAAGACTCTGCAGAAGGTTTTTCCTATTGCCTCAGTGTAAGCTCCAGGAAGACCAAGCTACCAGAGCTGATCAGGTTCCCTTAGAATGCACTTGAAAGCCACATACGCTGAGGAACTTTTGATGTGCTTTAGCTCTATTGTCAAGTTTTTTTAAGTCAACGTATAAAATAGCAAGCTGTCCTTTTTACTCCCTCCTCAACACCTCTAAATGAGCCCTAGCTCAATTGCTCAGTTTCATTGGTCATAGCTCAGCACCCCAATATGCCCTCATCTTACTGTTTTTCTAACATCCTGCCTGCTACACCAATGGCCACTCCATACTAGATCTCACATGACTGGTAGCTATTACTCCACCCTTATATCCTTTCTTCACCCTTGTGTCTACTAGCCTGTTTGCAGGAATACTAGATATTCACACAACTGATTGGCCAAGAGCACTTTATTGAACTATACAGAATCAATTTTGGAACAGAATTTCAGTGTTTGCAGGAAGATCTCTGATCTAAGAATCAAAACGTGACCAAACAAGACTCAATCCATATCTCTGGTTTTGGGAGGGAGATAGAGCAATTAGAATTTCAGAGTTGAAATTCAAATAATTATAATATATTTATAGTATTAATTATGCCAAGAGCAAAACGATCCAAAAAGTGGAAATGGGCAACATTAAAGGCAAGAGAAATTCCCTAGTACAGCAAACAATGTGAACGTGGTAGAAAGACTGGGTTCTTCCCAGCCATCTGAATTTGAACTTGAAATTTCTTCTGACCAATTCTTGATCTCTGTATGTACAAATAACAAAAAGAAAAAGAAAACATAATTAAACAAAAAAACAAACAAAATGAAACAAAAAGCAAAAGCAAAACCGAATCAACCGCAATCCTAAAAGAAGAAGACCGAGTGAAGATTGTTTGAGGTCCTCATTTTTAACTACACCACAAACCACCAATAGCTTTCAATGCAAAAATTGTTCATTATTTTATTTGAAACTTCTCTTTGGGTCCAAGGAACAAGGTTTATGTAAGCTGCAAAAACAGGAAACAGAAACAAATAATACTGTAGAGCTCACCACTGGTATTACTATGGTGACTGTGGGCAATGCGGAAAATACTGCTGTTTGACAATGGGTCTTATGGTTTTCTATATGCTGGCAATATCTATGACTCTGAAATGAGTTAGAGTCATCACCAAATCATGAATAAATGAACTGTTCCTTTTCTTTGAGCACAAGATATGGCAATCAGTTGACTGACTATGATTTGTATTTTGTACTCTTAGCCTCTGTGGTAAAGCTAAGGCTTCTGATGGAAAATCCTCCACCAAATACTGGATGTTCAATGATGCCGCCAGCCAAAATCCATTTCCTGAGGCTACCTTTCAATCTCCAGAAGAGGTTTCAAAATGTCAAACTTAACAATATTTTATTTGTAGCTTTGTCTTGTCACTTTTATTTTAAATAATGTGTGATTTCTGGCATAATTCCTTCTAATTTCTTCTCACATAGAACTTCACTTTTGACCTCAAATTCCATTCATGAAGGGGTACTCTTACCTTGCATTGAGTAAGTTTTCTATTTTCCTTTTATGGCTTACTGTGATTGCTTATTGTGGCTGTCTAAACAATGCATTATTGAGCAACTGACTCCATCAGAATGGCTTGTAGGCATCAGTGTAGTCATTGCATTTTCTTGATGGCTAGTTTATGTATGGGGACTTTGCCCACTGTTGATGGTACCAGCACTAGTAAGCTGAGGAGGTTATAGAGAAAGGTAGCTGAGCAGATTAATAAGCAGAGTTCCTCTTTCATTTCATGCTGCTGCCTTGTGTTCTTTTCTTGGATTCCATTGATTATGAACTGGAACTTGTGTTGTGAATAAAACCTTCAATTTCCCACATTGGCATTTATATTTACTAAAAACATAGTAGTACTAACTAGAACATTTGGCATTTTCTTGAGATCTGATCCGATAGTCCATCCTCCCGCTGGTATGTAACCTCACTTTTAAAACAATAAATCAATCCTGGACGCTCCAATCTTTTGAAATATTTACTCTGCCAACAACATCATATGTATGTAACTCTTACTTTTTTAATCTCATGATATTTTTCCTCCCTCTTTATTTCTCTTTAAAATTATCTCCCTAGACATGTTAGCACTTTGTATTTTAAAGTTGTCCTCTGTCCCATAGCAGAATAATTATAGTCAAATTCTTGAGTTTCGTAAAAGTAGGTGATTTATTGTAGTAAAATTTTCCAATCAATATTTATTGCATTAACTTTTTAATTAATCAAAAATTGACATTATTATATTATCTACTTATCCTTAAAACTATAAAAGATTTGATTTATACAAGTCTTTAAGGTTCTTCAGAACATCAGCTGGAACGTTCTTATATATATTCTGGATGGATCATGGTTACTTCATATGTCTTCTAACTAATATTATGCTTTAAAACTATGCTAATCTATGGTATTTTGTTATATACTTTAAGAGTGTTTCAAGTGGAATATTTCCTTGATTTCCCTCCTCTGGTTTGAAATTGGAAAAACAGGAAAGATAACGTGTTTTCTGTGTTCACTTTGAATTCTACTATTTTATGAATGTATTTTCAGCTTTAAGAAACTTAATCTTTCAGAGAACAATTGTCTCTATTCAGCATCACTTCTAGCTAATTCATAGTGCTCTTTGGTGTTTTAAATATTTTTATCCACAATATTTTATTTTATATTTTCAGATTATTGTGAGGGGAATTTTACCCATATTTTCTCACAGTATGGTTTGGATTGGCATAAATGAAGGCTCAGGAATTATGTGTGTTCGTATGATATTCTACTTTTATGACCATATTTTTCAGTCTTAAGAGACTGACACATTTTTAGAGTTTTTAAAATGGTATCATCACATCTGCAACTGAGACCAATTTGATTTCTTCATTTTTTCTTTTGTATTCCTGGATCTTCTTTCAGTTGTCATATTGTTCTAGGTAAAATTACAAATACTGTAATATATAGGTATGAAACCAGTGCATATACTTGTCTTCTTCCTGCTTGTAGTAGAACTGCTTTGGAATTTTTCTCTTTAGCACGATGCTTGTGGTGGCCTTCTTGTACCTTGCCTTTACTATGTTGAACTATATCCTCCATACTTATAGCTTCCCAAGACTAATCAAACTTGTAAGTCTGGGAATTGGAGAAAGCTACCTGGTTGAAGATTATTTTTTAATGTTGTCTTGAATCTGTTCACAAGTATTTTATTGAGAATATGAGTGTATAGGTGCAAATTAATGTGTGATAACTTCCCTCTCTTTCTGCCAGTCTTCTGTAACTCTTTTTTCCTGTCGCTTCCAACCCTGACCAGCAGGAAAGGTGTGACACAATGATGTTCTTCCCAAAGCAGTTTATTCAGGAACCCTTTTTTCTGCAAGCCAGAACAATGTCTCCATCCAGCCCCGAGCCCACTCCCTTATATGCGCCCTCAACCACCTCAACCGTCCAGTCTGCATAACCTCCATTCATAGGTCCATGTCACATGGCCTGATCAATCGTCATGGTGCACAGGTGCAGCTCTCATGATGGGGCGTGGCTTAATTTCACGTGCTGGTCGGGAGACAGGGTAGCAGTCCCAAGCTCCATCTTGGGATTTCCGCTAAACTCTGCTTCCCACAGTAAATCACGAATGCTTTAAAAATATTCTAGATTTGGGACTGTAAATCTAAATAGTCTGAGTTTTCTCCATGTTTCCTATATTTTCATTTTATTAATTCAAACCTTTCATTACGTAACATGGCCAGAGGGTATGACGATCTTGTTAATACCTTCCAAGGGTGACCTCTTCCTTTCTTTCATTATATAGTTGTCTACATTTTATTGATTTCAGCCATAATGAGTTGGATACACATGTTATACCCTTCCCCAAGGCTAAAAAGCCATCCCCTTGAAACAAGGTGCAAAGAGAGTGTAGATGCCCAAATTGTGGATTGATCAGACATGAAGCGTCTTCTGGATACAAGAAGTGCTGCCCTCATGTCACATAGCAGCTGTGGCTTCCTACACAGCTTCAAGCCAGTCAACAGTCAAGAATCCAGTGAAAAGACCTGAAAGCTGCTATAACTACCTGACATACTATGGACAGTTAGTGTCTTCTGTTGAGGTTGAAAAAATATTTGTAAGGGTTTATCATAGAGTTATTAAACACTATTTTAATGTAGAAGATTTACACAGGTAGGATTCAAAGAAATAGAGTGATATGTAAAATAAAATGGAAAAATATCAAAATTCATTGGTGGAAATTCTCAACAGTAAAATATATAAACTATATTCCTCAATATTATGTATATAGAAAATGTTTTATTATATAGGGATATTTAATGAAGCTACCTTATGGTTTCTGTTGGTTACAACAGATCTGCCAATTCTGTGAGTTTAATGAGTGCATTTTGTAATTTTATCTTAATAAGTTTAAAGTGGCTTTTTTCAAAATAGTAAGCATTATTTCCATGTACATGTTCAACAACAGGCTTCTATAAATCATATTGTAAAAACCAAAACACTATATATCAAGAAAACATAATTATATTGGGCTACATATCCAAACAAAATATTCAAAATGAAGAAATTCAAGTGACTAAGAATCGAAAGTGAAATATTTATCATCGTTATACATTACTGAAATGCAAATCAAAATTATTCTGAGATTTTTTTCCTCCCTTTTCTGAAAATTTAGTTTTATAACACATGAGTCAACTTTTGTTTATTGTGTTGTGGAAGGAGTGGAACATTCCTATTCTCCTGGTGGGAATGCAAACTTGTACAGCAACTTTGGAAATCAATTATGATGTTTCTTCAGGAATGCAGAAATGAAATAACTCGAGGTAAATATATCCAAATGTTGATTCATCCTAGTATAGAAACCCTTGAATATTTGGAAATGTTCAAGTTGTTCCTTAACAAATGAATGCATAAAGAAAATGTGGTGCTTTTAACAGATTGGAATGGGAAAGCATGTAATTTTCAGGACAATGAATGTATTTTGTGAGAGTCATCATAGAGATGACAGATAATCCAGATCAAAAAAGAAAAATGGGATACATTTTCACTTTAATCTGAATGTTAAGTCTCCACACTCTGTATTGCTATGATTAGTTTAGTGTAAATGTCAAGGGATGTGGTCCAGACTGTCCTCACTTTGGCATTTACAAATGTACTTATGATTGCAGAGGAACACTGTCAGGAACGGGAATGTCAAATTTGAAGAAAGAGGGAAGAGGATGACAATGGAGGGAATATAGAGATGTACAGTTAAATTAGGAGACATTTAAGGCATTGAATGGAAACCTAATGAAACAGAAATAAAAAAATATTTTTTTTATTTTTTTTATTTTTTTTTGTCGAGGTAACTAAAGATATATAGCTATAAGAACAGAAAATAAAACATTGATTGGGTATATCTATGTGAATTTTCAATAATAGGAAACTCACAAAAATTATGGATTTCAACTTTCAATAAGCCTATAGTATAGATAATGAAATATATATTCCTTAATGAGACGATGTGAATATCTCTGTTGTAAATATAAATGTATTATATTATATACATTATATGTGTAAAATAATCTATTTTTTATTTACATTTCAAATGTCATTTCCCAAATTGGTTTTTCTTCTTTGAATCCCCTAAGCTATTCTGATCCTCATTTTTCTAATATTGTGCTACCCCATCTACAGGACCACATCCCCCTTCTCTGGGATATGAAGTCTCCACAGGACCAATTGCCTCCCTTCCCAGATATGGCAGATGAGGCAGTTGTATTCCACATATGCTCTGATATCTATGTAGCAGAAGTCTTGGACTGGACAAAGCATACTCTAGGAGGTGGAAATTTTCCTGAACATTTTAAGAGAAAACTAATTGATACTTTTGTTCTTCATATTGGGTTCCAATCCCTCCAGATCCATAATTCATTCCCCTAACTCTTCTTTTGTGGCTGTCAGGTGTTGTCAAATGCTTAGGTTTTTTGCATCGGTCACAGTCAGGAGATGGCAGAGCCCTCAGAGGGGAGACATATTAGAGTCTTATCTGCAAGCACATCTTGATTTCAGGAATAGTCTGAGGATTTGGAGTCTGTGGATGAAATTGATCTTCTGGTTGGGTGGTCTCTGCATTGCCTTTCCTACAGTCTCTGCTAATTTTTGTATTTAGATTTTTTAGATTTGACATTTATAGATAAAAATGGTGAGCTGTGTGGGCAGCACCAACCCTTCACTGGTGGGCATGTCGAGCTACAGGAGGCAGTCTCTAGTTGTTCTATCTATTTTCCTGCTCGGTATTTAAACTACCACCATCACAGTAAGTTTCTGGGATATACTTACATCCCTGGCATCAGGGATTTTCCTGGGGATACCCAAGTTCACCACCAACAACTGATGCTTATTTTTATTTACTCCACGCTTCCTCTGAATTTCTCCACTGTCTCTTTTAATTGTTGCAACTCCCACCACTTTGTCCATCATTTTGCACCTCTAGCTACTCTCTCTTCCTGCACCTCTGCCTTCCATGTTTATTTTGTTCTCCTCCTAAGTGGATTGTGTATGCATCCACAATTTGGCCTTCTAACATGTTACCCTTCATGTTGTAAAGGATTAGTATATGGGTATTCTGTTAGCAGGGCTAAGATCTACTTGTCACTGAGTGCATCCCATGTTAGGTCCTTTTCTGATCTCTGTTACTTCACTATTTTCCAGTTCATCCTTTGTCTACAGAGTTCTTGGTGTCCTCATTTTTAATACCTGAATAATGTTCCATTGTTTAAATATAGCATATTTTCTGTATTTTTTCCAGAGTGGAGATGAGGTATACCAAGATTACTCTAGCATTCAAATATTATAAGTAAGACTGCTGTGAATATCTTCAATCACATGTCCTTGTTCTGTGTGGATCAAGTTTGAGTCTATTTGTTGAAGTGAGTGGTAAAGCTGGGTTTTCTGGCAAAGCTATGTGCAATTTTCTCTGAACCTCCACTTAGACATCCAAAGTGACTATCCAGCTACTAATCCCACGAGTATTGTAGGAGTGTTAAACTTTCTCTACATTCTAGCCCACTATGCTACTGCATTAATGTTTTTTCTTTAGCCATCCCGATTGTTTTAACAAAGACTCTTGTGTTCATTTTGATTTGCCTTTTTGTGAACTAAGGATGTTAAACATTTCTTGACATGTTTTTCACTTACTGAGCTACCTCAGTTAAGAATTCTTTGTTAGCTCTGTAATCCAGTTTAAAAGTTGGGTTGCTTGATTCTCTGGGAGTTTACATTTCTGAGTTCTTTTCTATATTTTTGGTTTTGGCCCTCTCTCAGATGTATGGTTCGTAAAACTCTTTTCCAAATATGTAGGTTGCTGTTTTCTTATTGTCAGTGTAGTTGACTTTAAAGAAAGTTTTCAGAATGATGGGATTTCGTAAATTGATTGGTGCTCTAGAGTATGAACCTTTGGTGTTCTGTTCTGAAAATTTTCCCTGTGCAAATGTGTTCTAGGCACTTTCTGACACTGTCCCTTCTATTGGCTTCTGCATATCTGATTTTGTGAGGATTTCATTGATGTTCTTGGCCTTTTAACTTTGAAGGAGAGAGAAATGGATCAATTGGCACAGAGCTATATCTAGACCACCAGTTAGGAGAATATCATTTCTTAGAACGCTTTGTGTTATGTATAACATACTTAGTCATCACTGAAATACAAATAAAAACAACCGTGAGATACCACCTCACATCAGTAGAATGACTAATGTCAAAATTCAGGTTACACCCTATGCTGTTAAGTATATGGAGAAAGAGGAACACTCCTCCATTGTTGTTGGGATTGCAAACTGGTAAAACCTCTCTGTAAATCAGTCCAGAGTTTCCTCCAAAATTGCACTTGCTGAAGACGCAGCTCTACCTTACCTGGGCATATACCCAAAAGATGCTCCAACATACAACAAGGACACATGTTACACTATGTTCACAGCAGCCTTATTCATAATATCCAGAAGCTGGAAAGAGCCCATTTGTACTTCACCAGAAGAATGTATACAGAAAATGGCCTATATTAACACAATGGACTAGTACTCGGCTATCAAAAAAAAATGAGTGCATGAAATTCATAGGCAAATGGATGGACCTACAAAATATCATCCTGAGTGAGGTTACACAATCACAGAAAAACAAACAAAGTATATAATCATTGATTAATGAATATCAGCCTAAATGTTGTAATTAGCTATGATACAATGCACAGACCACGTGAAACTGAAGAAGGAGGAACAAAATGCACATGATTCACGCCTTCCTTAAGGGTAAATAAAATATCCATAAGAGGGGTAGGGAGGCATTCTTCTTAGGAGACTGAAGAAATGGCCATTCAGAATCTGCTGGACATGTGGCACACACACACACACACACACACACACACACACACACGCACACACACACACACACACACACACACACACACACACACACACACACACACACATATATGCACCAAACTATTTTGGATTAAATAAGGATTTGCAGAGTTTATCATTTGAAGTAGGTCCACAATATTTACACTGTTATAGTCACTCTATATCTGGGCCCCCTTTGTTTCCAAAATCATTCCAAAAAATGAAATTGTAAACCAAAATATTTTTGAGTACATAATTAAGGAATATTCATAAAGTCCCCTATCAAGGAATGTACAATAAGAAAGTGAAATACAATATTTATTCATTTAAATATCTGGTAATGGAGAATACTGGCCTTTAGGAAACAGAGAAACTCCAGAAAATTGAACTATATATCACAGGAATGAAATGCAATGAATTATTATATAGAAGATTCTTCTCCACTTCATATTCCTAAATCATTTCTATCCATGCCAAACCCTGAGTACATTTCTCCATTCAGAGTATGTAACCACTAATGAAGCAAAGAGATTTCCTCTAGCTTTAGAGAGATGGAGTACGTAAAGGTTTGCACTGTGTCACAGGAGACATACCTGGAAAGGGCACTCCAAATATAATCAATGTAAGGAAAACTGTTTATATATTAGGCCATGGCAGTTCTCAGTGACATAATCATTAGACCCTGCTTCAAATATCTCTTGTAGCCTGGAGGCCCTTAGCTTCTTCTGTGATGTCACAAGTATTGTCGTGGCTGCAACTGCCTCTCATATATTCCTTCAGTACCTCTAGGGTAAACTAATTGGTCTTCTAATTCAAAGTAAACAGCCATTTGGGAGGGAGAATAAAGAGGATGATGATATCAGTGATGGGGAGATGAAAGTTGGCCTTCTGTCTTGGTGTAACAAAAAAAAGGGAGAAATATATGATACTTGGGATAGCTCACAGAGACTTTAGTAGGGGTTGAGTGGGATCTCTGAAGAGATAGCCTTGATCTGACCCTTCCACATATGGGAATAATGAGCTTTGAGCCTTTCAGAAACATATGGACTTCCCTGTTCTTTTGGTTCCTGGAAGTTAGAGATTTTATATCATTAATTTCTTTATTCCAAAAGCCAAGTGTTCGGCAGGGCACAGTTGTTTTCCTGAGAGTCATGGCTGCCATTTTTTTTGTCAAGAAGAAAAGGTCCAAAAGAAGAAGAGAAAGACAAGTGTTGTGTCCTCCCCTCACAGTTAACTCTTCCATTTTTTTGGATTCCCATAGTGCAGTTTGTGTCTGACATTGATATCTCAGAGAGAGAGAATGATTCTAGTTGATATTTCCTTATCTCAGTCTTTCAACTAGTATTACTCTGACTACCATTCCCTGACAATGATCTTTTGATTTCTGAGTCAATAGCTGTGATTGTCTGGCAGCTTTCTTTTTTCTCATTTCTTACACTTTTCAATTTTTTAAGCAAATTTTATTCCCTTTTATTGGATATTTTTATATTTACATGTCAAATCTTATTTCCTTTCCCAATTTCCTGCCCAGAAGATCTCTATCTGGTCCCCTCTCCTCTTATATAACCCCCCTTACTGTCTGTTTTCAGCTCATTGATGTGCCACTAGAATGCACTTCTGTATTTGATGTGCTCTAGCTGTGTCTCACATGGAAGATCTATAGGTACAATTGCTGTCAGCATGCGCATCTTAGCTTTATCAAACTTATCAATTCATCTATTCTAGTGAGTGATATATATATATATATATATATATATATATATATATACATACATACATATTTCTGCCACATGTTTGGCATGATCTGAATGGATTCCATCAGTCTCTGCTCTTAATTCATAAATAGTATCGTTCCACCTTTTAAAAGGAGGAACCATGCACATTTTGTGTGTACTTTTCTTAAGCTTCCAGTTGTCTGTGGACTTGCATCTTTGTGTAACTTGAGCTTTTATGCCAATATTCACTTTCAGTGATTTCAAACAATGTATTTTTCTGTGATTGCATTACCTCAATCAGTGATATTTTCTAGTTCATTCCATTTGTCTATGTCTTTTTTGAGATCATTGGTTTGATACCCTAGTAGTACACCATTGCGTAGATGTACCACATTTTCTGTATTCATTCCTCTGATGAATGCCATTAGGTTCCTTCTAGGTCCTGGGTATTATAAATAAGGCTGCTATGACCATAGTTGAGGTTGTCTCTTTTTGTATATTGGAGCATCTTTGGTTATATGCCAAGAAATAATATATCTGTCCTCAGGTCGTGCAATTTCTAATTTTCTGAGGAATCTCAGACTGATTTCTAGAGTGTTTGAACCAGTTTGTAATCCCAACAAAGAAGGAGCATTCCCCATTTTTGACATCCTTATCAACATCTGCTATCTCCTGAGTTTTTATTTCAGCCTTTCTTACATGTGTGAGGTGGAATCTCAGGGTTGTTTTCATTGACATTTCCTAGATGACTAAAAATGATGCAAATTTCTTTAGATGCTTCTCAAATATTTGATATTCCTCAGTTGAGAAATCTTTTGTTTAGTTTGGACCACAATTTTAATAGGGTTATTTGTCTCTCTGAAGCATTACTTCTTGAGTTCTTTGTATGTATTAGGTAATAGCCCTCTGTCAGGTGTAGGATTGGTGTAGACCTTTCCCCAATCTATTTCCTGCTGTTATTCATATATATATATATATATATATATATATATGTGTGTGTGTGTGTGTGTGTGTGTGTGTGTATGTATGTATGTATGTATATATATATATATATATATATATATATATATATATATATATATATATATATATATATGACAAAGTTGTTCTGAACCTTGACACCCGCTAGCAAGTAGTCCAATAAGGTGTACAACAACAAGGAGTTGGTGAGCAACATTCCTCTATTAGGGGCTTTAGCAAGCTGACTGAATCCTCCGGCCTCCATATGTGCTGTCAGGAATCTATATGGATGTCACACTGTTATTTAGACAGACTACACCAAAGCATCATATTATTTACACAGTACAGTATTGAAGCCTCTCCATATCGCATAAATGGGATACTGATGTTAATATTCTACAGAGATGACAGCAATCTCTCCCTACTCTTGTCAGGAATTTATTCTTCCATAAGGAAAATCAATGTGTATTGTTATGTTTCAAAGCCTGAACTAAAGGTCTGATCATGAAAAATCGTTTTTAAAGTTTTTAAAGTTCATCCTGGTTTCATTTGAGATTTTTGGATAGGCAGATGTTTCCCAATAGTGTTTGCGATATATAATAAGTACACAGTGAAATGTGTCGGCTGAAAGAATAACATCGTATACAACAGAGTACACGATGCCTGCTGTATAGGTTATTCTTTCTCACAGGAGAAAGTTTATGTATCAAAGGATGTGTGGATTAGTACAGCAGCTGCTGACAAGTTTTGAAGAAGCATTGCTGAGGGCTACAATGGATTTTCAACACCGTGATATGCCATGGCCAGGAGGGACTAGCAATTACTTGGTTTGGAAACATCAGATAATGTGATGTTTGACAGCTAGGTTGGATGATTCTGGATTATTGTTAAAATAGCACAAAAGCATGTAAATACAAGATGGCATTCCAGAGCAGTGAAGAGTCATTGTGGGGACCTTCACCCAGAACAAAGAAGTTGATTCAGATCCATAGATTGTGATCAGATCCAAAATGACTATAAATAAAGAAATATGGGAATCACTTGTTCATCAAATTTGACACTTTATTAACTATTTCCGTTTTGTCCTACTGTTCTGTGCTAAACCTTAGCTCTTCATTACTTGTTCTTAAACAAGTGTTAATATGTGTTGATTACCACATGCTATTTAGCAGAAGGAATTCAGGAAAAATATTTATTCCTGCTTTCTCTGGCAAGTCAGCCAGGAGCTTCCTCCGATTGGGGAGCTCCTAACTGTTATTGAACCTCATATAAAAGGGAAAGAAAGACATCACTCCCACTGATATATATATATATATATATATATATATATATATATATATATATATATATATATATATATCAGATGAACCAAAAAAAAGCTGCACAACCTTTTGTTTAGTGCTTTTACCTTTTCATAGATTTTAGACAATATTCTCTCTATGCAAAAAAGAATTCCATCTAGGTAAAATGTTCCAAAGGTTATTGTTAAATACTTTACATAGGATAATGTGCTTAGACTGGTGTACATTTTATATATATAGTCATTCAGTCCAACAGCTGATTCATCCACAGGTGTTCTGCATACTTAAATGCATACAAATATACCTCCATGTATGTGGATATTAAACGTAGAGGACCTACCAATACATTTGGGTGGATCGATGGATCGATGCAAGGATTGATAGGGTAGAGAAAGAGTCCCCCAAAGCACCCTGCCAAACTTATTTCTTTCAATGGTATTTTTATGTCTCCTTAAACAAATGATCTTAAAAATTACCTCAGATATAAAATATTACAAATCATGGGAGTTATAGAAGGATGATGTTCAAAGGGGTTGTTTCATTCTATATGGTCTTTAGTAATTTGAAAGAAACAGTGTCCTATGGCATTGCCTAAACTTCATGCACAGACTTAAGCCGTGGTCCTGAATATTTACCTTGAATACAAATTCGTCCCCAACTTATTTCTCTTTAGGGTAATAATGAAATACTTTTGTATTTATCATTATATAGCCTTTATTTACTATTAAGTGGAATGGTCTCATTCTATCCTTTAGTTTTTTTGCTTTATTACATCTTTCTAGCAAACAACTAAAATCATATCTTTAATCCTAATTCTTAAGATTATCTGAAGCAAATGAGGAAGTCTATAAAATCATTAATTCATCTAACCAACATTATTATATGAAAGCTTATCTTTTGTTGATCTGCAGGACAGATACTCAGTGGGGGACTGTTGGGGGACAGGGCAATGCACAGCAATTCTTGTGCTTGTAAGTCTGAGAGGAAAGGCAAATCAGGTGCAAGAAGCAATCCTCAGATGAAGTCTCTGACCCTTGGAACTCTAGCTCCTGCATCTTAGTCCACGCAAATGGTCAGAGAAACTAAGGAGGGTCACCTGTTAGCCTGAGCCTTTCCTAGATTGCTCCAGACAAAGGGCCACTTTGTCTGTTTGTCTGTCTTTGTGTTTGTTTTGTTTTCTTAAACAGTGTTTTATTTGTATTGCCCTGGGTATCATGGTACTACTACATAGACCAGGCTGGCATTTAGTTCACAGTTACACCCACCCATTATCAGGTACTGGAATTAAAGGCATGAACCAACACTATCAGGCATCTGAGGACTCTTAAAAATTTCTACGCAACCATACAACTTGTATTTAAACAAATAGTATCTGAATTTATAACTAACATGTAGACTAAACCTAAGAAGCTTACAAAATTCAAATGTAAATTGTTCGGCTGATGTCATATTTGGTGATTTCATTGTCATGCAAATATGAGGACCTGAGTTTGAATTCCTCAACATGTATGTAAAAAGCCACCAGTTGAGAACAGAAATACTTTTTTTTTGATGATTGATAAACTCATCTAATAGCGCTGTTTCAAATGAGTTATGAGTTCTCTTTTTATGTTCAAAGTTTGTTTGTGTTTTAACCATGTGAATATGTGTATGCACACACCCACACACACGCACGCACACACACACACACACACACACACACACACACACATACGCACACACAAACTCACTGGCACATGCATATGTCCATGGTGCCACACACAGTGTGTGATGTTTGAAGAAGCCAAAAGGGAATCATTGGAAGACTTGAGGCTGAATTTTACTGTCAGGGTGGGGGAGGAAGGCATATTAGACCCAGAAGAGAAAAAGAGTGAAAGAGGAGGAACATGCTTTGAAACATGGTTGATGTTTCAAAAAAGCATGGACATACCATCTGGTTAATTGGACTTAAGAGAAGGCCAGAGAAAACATACTAATAGTGTGGAATTATAGATAGACAATAGATTTTAATGAGATAAAGTGTAAATATCTGGCCAGTTCCATTCCTCATAATAGCTTATCTAAATAAAATTGTGTATGTATGTTTGTTGTGTGTGTGTGTGGGTGCGAGTGTGTGTGTGTTGTGTGTGTGTCTTTTAACAGGGAATAAAATGGACAAAGACAGGGTAAAAACACTAGATTGGGATTAATTTTCTTCTACAACAAATTACCTCTTTGCTGTTTTTTGTTTGTTTGTTTTTGTTTTTCTTGTTGATGGTGGTGGTGGTGGTGTTGGTGGTGGTGTTGGTGTGTGTGTGTGTGTGTGTGTGTGTGTGTGTGTGTGTTTTGCGCTATGTCTTCCTATTGTCTCAGTGCTCCAAGGTCACCCCCCTGACACCTTATAGAGATCAGGATTAGTGTATAAAGAATTGTATGTCTCAGAGATCCTCTGGACAGTCAGGGGTGCCGCAATTGTCACATACAGACAGGCTCCCACTGTGACATAAGAAGTAGCCCAAATGGTGATGTGTAGCATTAGTCAGACACACTTCCAAGACAATGGACTCAAGGCTCTTTGGTTATTTCTTGCCTTCCTAACCATCCTTTCCCCTGGTGGCCCTGTTGCATACAAACTACATTACAATATCCTAGTACGCCAGGAAAGCACTCTTGCCTGGTTCTTCCCTGATTTACCAGAAAGCAGTAGAACTCCATACAGCTTTCACTTAGGATTCAGAGTATTTCTTCACCTACTCCCAGCTTTGCATTTTCTCCCCTTAAAGGACTGAAGAAAATTCTGTCATCCACAATTGGTCGAAATCACCTTCCATAAGTGTCCTAAAAGGTTGCTAGTTGGCGAAAATCAAAATATGAGAGGAGGTGTGTTCTACAGCTTGCCCTCTTCTCAGCAGACAATCAGCAAATATTTCTCCAGGCTCTTCTGTGTGATAGCTCTGTGCCCATGTCTGAGGGGCCCACAAGAGGTGAGACAAGGAACATAAGTTAGGGAAAGGAAGACTGCAACACAGTAAGGAAAACTGCAGGGAGAGTTAGGTCATATGGCCAGTAATTCCTTTGTTTTAATTCCTTCATCTCTTTCCCTTTGCATCTGGACTACAGCCTTTTCCAAGTCCTCTCATCCCATTCCCACTCTCACATGCTCCTCTTCAATTGCTCTATCCTTTTGCCTTAGAGATGGAGGATTCCCACATGTGTTCCAATCTGCCATACTCTACACCCCTTTAGTTGGGAGACTTTAATGATTCTATTTCCTTAGGGGCTTTACCTCCATTTAAGTTGTTTACCTTGATTTAAATTTGAAATTGACTATTTTGTTCTGATTTTTTTTAATGTTAAGGAATATAAGTTTTTGTAGTAAACCCAAGGATTCTTTGGAGTTATCTCTTTGTTCCTCGTTATGTTTCCCTTCATTTCTCTATTTTGTTAGTTAGGATAGTGTCCCTCCATGTTTGAATTAGATTAGCTAACTTGTTAATTTTATCAACTCTTGGGATCCTTGATAATATTATTGTGTTCCTTTTTCTAATTTACTGATTCCAGCCTTGAGTTTGATAACTTCCTTCTGTCTCCCTTCCTTTTTCTTTTTTTTTTTCTTCTAGATGTTTCCCCTGTGTTTTTAAGTTGCTGGTACGTGATCTCTCTGATTGGACTGGAAAGGTTTCTTGAAGTGAACCTCCTCTTTGCAATTCTCTCATTGTTTCTCATGAGTTTCTGTGCGTTACTCCTTCATTTTCACTGAATTTTAGAATGTTTTTAATTTCTGTATGTCCTCTCGAGGCCATCAGTCATTTGGTAAAGGGTTGTCTAATTTATATGAGTTTGTAGAGACTTTTCCTTGATTTTTAATCCTAGCTTTTAATCCATGGTGATCTTTTCCTATATCTGTGTTCTCTTATTGTATGTAAGACATCTGGCTAGGCCTTTCTGGCTTTTAGACCTTCTGCTGAAAATTAATATAATTTTGTTAAGTTTGCCTATGTTTGTTTCATGGGCTTTTTGCCTTGTACCGTTTAATATCCTTTTCTCTGTAGATTAAGTGTTTTGATTATTATGTGGACACATTTGTTTGATTTCTTCTTTTAGTCAAACATATTTCTTGTTCTGTAAACTTCATGTACATTCATGGACATCTTTTCCCTTAGGTTAGGAGAGGTTTCTTCTATTACTTTGTGGAAAATAGTTCCCTGAATTTTTTTGAACTGAGAATCTTCTCCAACTATTACTATTGCACTTAGGTTTGTTTGTTTGTTTTTTACTTTTTCATAGTGTCCCATATTTCTCGGAGGTTTTAGATTTACTATTTTTCTTTACTGATAGATTAATTCCTTCTGTCTTCTATGGCTGCAATTGCCACTCCCATCTCTTATATTCCCTTGTTGATGTTTGCGTCTATAGTTTCTGTTCTCTTACCTAGGGTTTCTGTTTCCAGGGTTTCTTTATTTTTTGTTTTTATCATTTCTTGTATTTTTCTTTTCAGGCCTTGTACAATCTTATTCATTTTCTTCACTCATTTGGCTCTGTCTTTTCCTATATTTATTTACAGGTCTTATTCATTACTTTTTTAAAGTTCTCTACCATCTTCATAAGATTAGATTTAAGGTCATTTTCTGCTGCAGCTGTGATTTAATATTCATGACAGGCTGCTTTAGGATAGCTAGAACATGGTTTTACCAATTGCCCTGGAGTTATTGATTGTGATCTTATGTTGGCCTTTAGCTCTCTTGGTTTTGGCAGTTATTATTGATTTACATGATGATTTCTGAGATTATCAGTGTTGGAAAAGTGCTTTTGGATGCCCCACACCATTGATTCCCGTTTTTTCTCTAACTTCTAGTCTGAGTGTCCCAGAGCACCAGTTACTTGTAAAAGTTCAAACCCAGTAGGAGTCTATCCACGGATGTTTATGGCCTATGTGACCTATTGGGTTTTGGGTGCTTAACTTGTTTCTATGGTACCTAGTATAAGTTTTGATTGGGGACCCTGTTACCAAATTAATCTAGGAGCAAAGAGGTGGAAGCTAAGTTTCAGATAATGGACCCTAGGGATTGGGATGCTATTTAAGGTTCCTGGGTGTGCTTTAAGGGTCTTTTTACACAAGGAATTGGGGCAGGACCTTATGTGGTTAGTCCTAGTCACAGCTGGTCTCCATGAAAGCAGTCAGAGTTGTGCATCAGAAAATGGAGTGCAAGATTGAGGGTGTAGTTTACTCCTGCAGAGTGTGCTTTAAGGGGATTTGACTGGCAAGTGCTTGAAGCAGTGTCTTCCCGGTTGTCCATTGTGCATGTAGGCCTCAGGGAAAAAAGTTGAGTTTTGAGCCGCGAAACATAGTGCTAAAGATGGAGTCTAAATGCATGAAGTTTAATTGAAACCAAAATTTTTTATTGGCATTCTTTATCTTTTTTCTTAAGATACCCATAAACTCTCGCACAGTTTTGTTTATGTCCTGTTTAACTGAATACTAATTATGGAGGAAGTTTGCTTCCACAGCAGTAACAGATATCTTGGATTGAGAAGAATTAAGCACCAAATCCCTGTGACTTGCTGAGGCACCTACTCTATCCTGGGTCTATACCCATTTGACACAACCTAACATTAATGTTTGTGTCTATTTATATGTCTAGGTATCTAGGTATCATGGTAGGTAGATGAACAGATAGAGAAGTATAGATCTGATATATATATATATATATATATATATATATATAAACACACACACAGGGACATATGGGGTGAGGAGAGATTTATTTCCAGTGACTTAGCTCCTGGTCCAGTTAATCCAACAATGACTGGCTGTGAAAGTTAAGTTCAAGAATCTTATAGTTGCACCATCACCAAGAATGATGTATTAAGTTGTCTTCTGTGGTTTTGGAATTCTTTTAAATTAAGATTTAATGCCAGTAATGAAATAAACTTTCTATCAAGACAGAACAAGCAGGATAAGAACAAACACCTCTTTCTTCCATGTCCTCATATAGGTCATTCTAATAGAAGGAATTGCTCACTTTGTGGCAGAATTAAATATCTGGATTCAATGTGTGTTTTTGTATTTTACATATTCAGACTAGAAGTAGATCTTTTCACATTGAATGAAAGCAGAATTCCTTCAAAAATATGCCCATTATTTTATGGTTTTATATAATTCCAGTTGTAATCAAGTAGGCAACCAAACTAGCCATCACGAGTCTACTTCTTGTCAACTTGAGACATCATACTTCCTTATATTGTGAATAATTTGTAAATGAACAATGACTTAGATTATAATGGTACCTTGATATAGTAGAATGATGCTACATACAAATAGAAACGAATTATATATTAAACCAGGTCATAGTTATACTGAATGCGATATAATTATCAATTCCACAATGTCAAACATGTTATAGATTTAGAATAGGTGAAATGGGATTTTATGGCACTTTCTTTATTATTCAAATTTGAAATGAATATGAAAATGATTGTATTGTCTTAATTGTTATTATATTGCATGGTACAGTAGTTGATGAAAGAAAACACAAAAATCTATAGAACACTTTGTTAACAAAATACGAAGCAATTATTGATTTCAATTATTAATCATTTTCTACAACTAGTTATGGTTATTTAGACAACCATGTGTAAGTACAACCTAGGTTATATTTATAAATACCTTCTTCACTACCCTGTTTTATTTTCTTCACCCATTAGAAGCACCTCATTAGATACCAATCTCCATGCCTGGTGGTTTTGTACCCTTTGTCATTCTGCATTAGTTTGTCTATTTTCTTCTTTCACATTGGCTATGAGGACAAAGATCCCTCCTCCATCTTTTCTAAGCTCAAGCTGTTTCCATTCTACCCCTGGCCTGATAAGTTTTATGGCAGAACACCCAACACTCTTTAGAAACTGAGAAGATGACATAGCTAACCACATGTTCTTGACTCTTGTTAGATTGCTTTCTTGTTTCCTTCAATAGCCAAAACAGGATATGTGTCTTTAAAACTCAATCTGGCAATTTGCATTTGGAGTTAGTCTATTGAAAATGTTTCCCTCCAAGCTTTGGTCATTCTGAGGTGTTCAATGATTTTACCCTGTAATATCGGAAGCCTTAGATTTATCTTTTTGAAATTGTAACCAGTTTGAGCAATTTATACATTTCATCATGGACTATGACCCTGATATCTAAAGAATTCTTTCAAAGTGCAACCTGAGGCATTCAACAGGGAACCAAGACAAAGAAACTCAAAAGAGTTGTTCATTCACCTGTGATACCCTGGTCTAAATTGCCTATAGAAATTGTCATTTATCTTGCCACTTCACTACTCGATATAACACCTTCTGTTGAACATAGTGATGGCCATTTTTTACTTCTGGTAACAGACATCAAGATTCTAGTGAGATGTCTCCAAATGACCCTTTTCGGAAGTGTATGATTGTGTTGTAGCCACCATTAATTGTCTCCTTATATACATTTGTTTATGTGTTGTCTATCTCTGTCTCTTCTGAACATTCTGTTGTTTGTCATTGTGAGTTGAGAATTTTGTATTAAAACTAATAAGCAGTTCTCTCCCTTGGGGATAATATCTTTATTATTTCCTGAAGACTTATAAAGACAAGGATGTGTGTATGGATTCTTTTGGAGTTAGAATGGCCTTCCTTTAATGTTAAATGGCTGAGTTCAGTGACAAACACTGGAGAAGTATGGCTGGGCATCATAAGAACTACAGGACATTCTAATTAGTTTCCTTCAATAGATGTGTGCTTATGTTTATAACAACATGTTCCTCTCTGCTTTGCACCTGTTTCCTTAAAATTATATCTGTGACAACTTTAAAAATATCCTTCCCCTAGGAAATAACAGGGACAAAACTACAATCCCAAGAGTACACAGGGATTTACCTATAACTCTAGCCATATATGTAGCAGAGGATGGACTTGGAAGGAGAGGTCCTTTGTCCTGTCAAGTCTCAATGTCCCAGAGTAGGGGAATGTCAGGGAATGGAGGTTGGAGGGAGTAGGTGGTAGGTGTATAAGGAGCTCCATCATAGAATCAGGGGAAGAGGGATGGGATAGTTTGTTCCTGGAGGTAAAACAGAGAAAGGGAATAACATTTAAAATGTAAAATAAAATAAATAAATTATGTCAATCTTTCCGTAACCATGCGTGGAGAGAAAGGAACATTAAAAAACTATACACATTTATTAAGATGAAGAAGAACTACACCAACCCTCTTTCTTTTTAGTATTGATGACATCATGCTGTGCATCAGCCATGCCCAAGTGCCCTTCCTCTTCTTCTCCCGAAGTATCTCATTGCATACCTAGGATTGATCCAATTAAGTTCCTTGTGTCCTCAACAGTCGAATATGGCTTCAGAATGTGCAGCTCCTCCAATTATTTTCCTACAGGTAACCTCTGATCTTTCTCCTTTGGGAAGAAAAGATCTGAGTAAAGAGCCTCTATCCAGAGTTGTGATAAGCGTTTCCCAAGATCCAGTGAACAATACAAATAGAGCACAAAGAAATTCTTCTTCCTCTGAGAAAACTCAGACACTCATCTCTATTTTATAGAATGTTTTTAAAGTTAATCAACCCAAAGGCAATGCAGGCAAACATTACTGGCCACCCTGTTCATATCAAAAAAGAGGGACTGAATAATTTTGGAAAATAAAACCAAGTTCTGGGTCCATTTATGGATCTCTGACTGATAACAATAGTATTGAGAGTCAGTTTCATTCCACACACCTTCCTTAGGATTCTGACCTTGATCAAGGTACTGTGGTTCTGGGCATCTAATTCCAGACTTTCTGGCTGGGCTACAAGCAGCAGCTCAGAAGCCAGAAAACCTATAAAAGTAAGTGACTTCACCCAGGGTACCTCAGAACATCCTTCTTTTCTAAAATAGTTTTTATGGACTTATCATATCTCTACTCCAATAGTCCTAGATGCCCTGGACCTAGACAGATGTTGAAGTGTGTTTTTGTCACTCAGTTCGCACAAGATATTTGATTTAAAAAGATTAGAGGGATGTGGAGGTATTGATGAGTCTCAGTGGTTAGTAGTAGTTTAAATTAGTGTGAAAACAGAAATCTGAATGAAAGCCAGGAGGACAGGAGATTTAAGAAGGCCATTAGTGGTAATCCGAAGAGTAAATCTGAATAATAATAATCAAGTCTGTTAAAACAAATAAGGAAAAGGGCTAGAAGAGAGCAAGCAACTCAAGCAAGACAAATATGCCTCTTGAAATGAAGTGAACATTGAAAAATTAGTATTGTAATTGGAAGTAAAAGGTACAGCAAGTCCTACAGTTAGAACAGTGATGGGGCCCAGGGTGCTGTACTCCAGAGCCTATGGTAAAACTTAAACTTGTGACAGAGAAATTGATTTCATAATGGTCACTGTACCTACATATTCATTCCTCAATAATGTACTATGACAATTTTCTGATCAAAAGATAGCATTCACAGTAGCAAAAGTAAAACTTCCTTAATGTCTCTAAAGCAGCAAACATGCCATTGGGACATAGTTTGGCGTGATGTTACACACTATGATCCTGGCACTTAGGCAGGAGAATTTCAAGTTAGAGGTCAGCCTGGGCTACATAGTGAGTTCTGTCTCAACCTATTCTCCTTAAGAGAATTGTTATAAGAATTGAGCTATACCATTCAATAAACTCTAAGGGAATATATTGCATGAGTTAGTTGCTTAAAAGATTTATCATTATATTCAGAATAGTGGTCAGATGTGATTTTTGTGGAAATTTAAAGGCGAACACAGTCATTACCATTTCATTAGTGAAATCAATATTATATAGTCTGTGGGTGCAGTCAAGTGGTAGAGTGCATACATCATGTGCATAAGACCCTGGGCTTGAAACCCAATGCTCTAAGAGTGTCATTTAGTTTAGAGAATGCAACAGGCCTTAGATGATCACACTCCCTGCCTGCTTTCTCCTGATTTTTCGAGACAGGGTTTTTCTGTGCAGCTGTCCTACAACTCACATTGTAGACCAGGCTGGCCACCAATTCAGAGATCTGCCTGCCTCTTCCTCCCTGTTTTGGGATTAGAGGCATGAGCCCCCACTGTCTGGCCCTTCATGTCTTTTATAGGCAAAGCAGAGATTTGTAGTCAACCAAGTGCTCCCTGTCCAGCAAATGCTTTGTACCCTAACAACAGGTTGCCTATTGTGCTTCCATCACTTATTTTTTCTTGAAAGGGTCTTACTCCGTAGCACAGACTAGCCTCAAACTTGTTGCATTGTTGCCTCAGCCTTTCTAAGAAGGCCTACAGGAACGAACCACTATGGCTAGCATATTCTACCTCCCCTTCCTTCCTCCTTTCCTCAACAACAACCACACACTCATCCACTGTTTACCTTCCAATTTTGCATTCAACTCCTTCCTACTTTACTACTTTACCCACCCTCGTTGTCTGAGCTTTGTGTATCTGTGTGATTTATTGGTTTCCTTTTTACCAGCAGTCACACTGAATGGTCAGCCTTGAACTAGAGAACTGTTTCTATGTTTTCTCATTTTTTTTTCCCTTCTTTTTCTCAGTATCCAGTATTTACTGCTCCCTTCCTTTAGGTAGGCTTTGAAAGTTTCTGGTTGGCTGATCAGATGATCAGCCTGTCAGTGATTCACATGGACCTGGAATATATGATCTGTTTTAACAATTAGAACTAAATGGGATGAGAGGTGGGCCGGTTGCCAAATGATCCACAAGTTAGTGTATAATTTTGTATTCACACTAGTGAATTGCCAGCATAAACAAAGAACTATTGGGAATGATAACTATGACAGTAAAGGTCATGATGAAAACTCATCCAACAGCATTGCACATCTAATTAAATGTGTTTGTCACCCTGTTAGCAATCTCCTTATCTGAAATCATTTATTTGGCTTTTAGGTTGTGTTATGATTTTAGTCAACCACTTGCCAATATATCTAAAACTTACACTTAAAGAATTCAGCAGTAATCTCTCAACCTTCATATGTGTTGGGAGCTGTATCACAACGGCTAGAGTGCCAGCAACTTGTCCTCATAGAAATGCTGAGAATGCCATTGTAGGTGCCAGTGGTCCATGTACTGATTGCTTAGAATCATGTCAGATGCCGTGAGAAAGAACATCCTGGTCAATTCAGAAGTCTTGACCTCTTCTTCTGGCTCTTTACTCATGCTTAGGTGATGCCAAGTTCATTTAGTTAGGAATTCTGCATTAATAACAAAGATCTAATGGAGACAGATCTAGCTTGTACTCAGAAAAGATCATGATGAATTTGGTGGCAGGCCACCACGCCCTGCAATCACTGCAAGGGAGGCTGGGGCCATAGGATGGTCGGTCATCCTGGGGTGCATAAATGTAATCCTGTCCTTAAAATAAAATTACTGCAGAGCAGCAAATAAAAAACAATAATGAGCCATAAGCATTCTATGATTATGAGGAGGCCATAGAGAGCGTGCTCTGTGTATGTTTATAGTAACTTGCCACTTACAAAGTTGTCTCAGTACCCGTGATATTTCTACATTTTCCTATGTTTAAAGTCATAGAACAAAGCATGTGTTTTTCTTCCTTTTATTAATAGACTCTTTTCCTATAATTTTATTCCAACTGAAAAAGTACAAAATTGTTTGAATTGGTTCTAGGATATTCCGAAATCAAAAACATTGCCCAGTAGTCACCTCAGTTTCTCCGGTTTCTCATCCACTAAAGAGGTCGAGCAAGTGGTGTCTGCATAGGAGAAAGTGACTGTGAACCCACGGGTTAGGGTTTTACGGATATGTTGATGGTTACCTGTACTGTGAGACTAAATGGTATGAACAGTTAATTCATTTGAATTGTGATATTGTTTTCCTTCTTCTTGAAATCTTCACAGAACCAGAATTTTGCCAAAGATATACATACGGAGTGCGAGCCACTGTTCAGTGCATTCCTGCTTGGCTTTATTTCATTCAGTGCCTGTGCTGGTACTGTGACACAAGAAGAGCCTTTTCTCATCCAGTAAATGCTGCCTGGCAAATACTCTACGACTTTCTTCATCGTGACATTTCCAGCCCTTTACAGCACCCACAAAGGTAGGGTTGAGGTCTCCCATCTGAGCCCTTACTACTGCAATCTGTTGCCCTGGACTCTGCCATCCCTGCCGTTGGTTCTGCTGAGGCTCCAGACCCGGGTTATCTCAGTTTAGCCTTGAATACAGTTTTTATCTCATTTCAATTAGCAGTTATTATCAGTAAGACTTGCAGTCAGTTGGTAAGAATTGTGATGCTGTTTCACCCTGTCTGTTGCTCAGTGGCTGTAAACGTATAGCTGCCTGGGGTTTTAATTTAGTTCATTAGAGTGTTTTTTAGTTTTTTTTTGTTTTTGAGCACTTTTTTGTTAATTTTTTCTTGGGGGGTTTGGGGAGGTTGAAATTTCCTTGTTTATTAATGAGGTTAAGAAATGGTTAGGTGCATAAAAATCCCTCTCGCAACCAAGTTTATTTTTTTAATCATTTTCTTTGATGAACTTGTAAGAATTGTTTACAGTCCATTTAATTGCAAATTGAGTTCTCTGATCGCTCCTGTTTCTCATCTCCAAGGCATCCTGCTAAGGACTTGCTCCTGCTCTTCTGTTGGGAATAGAAAAAAAAAAAACTTTTAAGTTCAGAAACCAAATGCAGACGCTCCTTTGAATTTTTAACCTTTTTCCAAGAACTGTCAATCAGTGATATCCCATCCTTTGCACTAAAATGCATTCCTTCTTTGTCTGCTGAGTACAGGGCATCAGCCCACACCTTACACAGTGCAAAGAGCTGTGACTAATGCAGATTAGTAAAGTGCTTTTAAATACTCACGTAAATTGTTCTCACAGTAACCTTTTCTGTGTGGCTCAATTGGGAGACATATTCAGAAGTACAAAACTACTGTTGCTCTAACATACCTGATGCTAAGGCCGATGAGGGCACTGATATTGGTGTCCCTGAACATCATAGTAATATGACATAGGGTCTATGCTAGAATAGTATTGGAAATGTATCCATTCTTGTTAAGTGATAGAATTTAATTTAGTACCTCAGTGAAGGAAATGACATCCCCATGAATTCCATAATTTTAGTTCCTCCTAAGGAATGCCAGTCAATACCAGTATGCACCTTGATTTAGAATTTATTGTTGATTTGGTAAAAGATGCTATATGGCTTCTTTTACTAAATAATCAGAAACATCTTCCTCCTGTCTCAGATATAAATGAGTATTGGGATAAATTATACTAGTAATATATTCATTAGGAAGTTAAAATTGCTGGTAGGTGCTATTGACAAACATGAACTCACCCCAGGAAATAAGAGATAGTTAATTCTATAAAACCTAAGTGCTCGTAGCCTGGGAGCACAGACTCAGGTTATAACCACTGGAGGTGATCACATAATATTTTATTTGATACAGAAAAACATAAATCAGTGCATTTATCACATTGGTGGTCACTGCAAATAAGCAGGCTGCAGCAAAACAAGGGGAACTCTGTGTAGATCTGTG